>NC_134498.1:989934-1099934 GCF_040206685.1 Ascaphus truei
ATAAGGACTATTTGCAGCATGACAAAAGTCAGTTTTTAACTATTTTTATATTGATGTTTCAGTTTATTTTAAAACAATATAAATGTAGTTTCTAAAGTTCTCCCCTAAGCAAATGCTTGGTAATTTGCAGGATTGCTGCCTCTCTCCGTCCGCTTTGATCTCAAACTTGAATCTGATTACTGGCTCTGCATTGGGAAGCTATTAATAGGCTGCTACACTGAAGTTATGGAGGCTGCAAAAAGTGACGACCAGAAGATGAGACTTCCCTTTTATTCTCTGAAAGCAGAATTGTAGAAACTGTACAAAACCAGAAACTATAGGTACTCTGTACCATCACAGTTAACCATTCATAGCCAAGTTCTAATGTACTTAAAGATTTGTCCTGCATCTGCCAGACAAATGCAATTTTTGTGGAAGATAAGCCTATTTTCATTGTATTTGACACATTTTCGTGATATGGGCTTTGTGTAATCTGCGTCTATTGAAAAAAACTTGTACAGACTTTACACAAACTGATTTTGTTTCCATACATGTATCTTCCTCAGCTCGCCCTCTGCTGTGCTAATTACTCGTTCTCGGTGTAAGAAAAGGAGGGACTGTATTCACCAGCGCTTTGGTATTATGCAGCTGCCTGGAGGGCCTGGGAAAAGCTCCTTCTGCCTCTGCAGTGTGTCCTTCTTTTTTTTTTTTAAAGTTATTCTGGACAGCACATTATGCTTTTTGAAGTATAAGGCCTCGTGCTGAGGCGCGCTGGAACTTACCAGTGAGCCCCTACAGCCGCAATGAGAGCGGCTTTAGTAGGGGCTCGCCTACACTTCCCCAAGCACGTAGAAGCGTAGGTCTTAGGGAAATTTTTAAATCAAGCGCTTGCCGGAGCGCAGGGCCGGTCATGTGAGCGGTTGGCCCAATGAGGGCGAACCAGCACCCGCTTTCCCTGAGCCTCAGCGCGCCTCCGCACGCCTGCAAGAAGCTTGGCCGAGGCCTAAAATATTGCCTAATGATACAAGGAGGGGCTGCCGCGTTACATGGTCAGTGCTCGGATCTAGGACCTTAAGTACTGCATTCCTCCTTTTTTGAGGCGCCAGAAATATGACTATGACAATACATTACTTTAAAGTTGTAGCTACATGTACAGAATGATACTTGTATAGGCATCACCCAAGCAGAAGTTAAGTCCATACCAACTATAAAGCTGCATTTACAGAAAATCCCTATTGTTTGTGTAAAGTCTGTACAAGTTTTTTCTGTAGACGCAGATTACACACACACGGACCCCCACATCATGAAAATACAATTAACTTTTTTTTTTGTATTAAAATTGCACTTTCCTGTTGCGTAATGTAGGACAATTTTGTTAGTAATTTAAAACTGAGTTATGAATGGTCACCTCTGCTCTGGATAATGAGAAGGTTAAAAACAAGCACTCTCTGTGATGGTACAGTGTGTCAATATTTTTTCTTGTTTTGTGTAATTTCTATAATTTCTCTTTCAGAGAATAAAGGGAATTGTTATATCCACCTGTCACTTATTAGCAGCCTCCATAACTTCAATGTAGTCTATTGCTACTCTAGCTTAACAATGCATTTGCTATAAAAAAAATGTGGGGAGCGCAGAGTCAAATATAAATAAATGAAAATGGGTGAAAAGAGCCTAAATATACACACAATCATTCGGTCATTCCCAATGTGTAAAAAGGGTGGGATATTAAGTGAAACTTCTTTGTCTTGTCACTGTTTTGTCACAGAAATTGTAAGTGTGATGTTTTTAATTAAAAAATAAAAACACATTTTCAGTGCCAAATGCAAAGAAGTTCGACTTAGAACGTGCGTGTTTTAGGTATTTCAACTTCTATATTTATAGTAACTGTGAATTCTGTGTGTGTCAGTCAGTCAATTTGTGTGTTTCAGTGTGTGTGATGTGTGTGTCTCTGTGTGGTTTTTGTTATTCTCCTTTTCCTGCTGCTGGTGCCTTCTGCCAGCCCCGAGTAGGCCCCCCTTCTCTTCTCACCCGGCAGATCTGAGGTACGGACACACATGGGCGGGGGGGTGTAGGGGGAGGGGTAGTATGGGATGTCTTAGCAGCTATCTGAGTTCCCTGGCCCGGAGCCAAACCCCCCCACTCCCCCCCCCCTGCAGAGTCCCGTCACTTTGAGAAGGCCTACCTGTCACCAGACCTGGGGTGCGAGGCTGGAAAGGGCCGGAGCAGCCATATTGGGTGAGGGCAGGATTCCAATACTTCACCTGGGCAGGAAAAATGCAGGCGATTTGAATGTAAGCGAGGGAACGGCTGACCTGCGGGGACACGGTTGACGGATCTCGCATATCCAGGCCACCGCCGAGGAGTTCTCGGGGGAGCCGGAGCACAGAAAAGTGGTGTGTCTGTCCTCCCTCCTCCCTGGTGACTCCTGCTGGCAGCTGGCAACACAGCCAGCAGTGACGTCACTTCTGTCACCACTGACTTCGGATTCACTGCCAGGGAATTTTTCTGATGTGGTAGGTGCCGTTAAAGAAGTGTCACTGTAAAAATACACAGATGCTGGTGGGGCCAAAATGATGGGGAAATACAGTTATGTTACCCACACGGCCCAGTGTGAGAATGGAATTCCTAAATGGTATCTTTTAGGGTTTCTCAATCTCCCCTGGATCTGTAGCTTGAATAGTCAATAAGTGTTGAATGTAAGTGTCACGGGAGACCAGGACTTTTAACACCTTCTATACCTTTCTGGGATCATTCACTAGACAAAACAAGGTAGTGGAATAAAATGTAGTTTATTCGGGTAAACCCTTGTACACACACAGAATATACAAAATACTGCTTCAGAAGGCTTATCCTGACCGGGACCTAGTCTCGAGCTTCCTGGTACTCTTTTCGGGTAGAATACCCAATCACGACCGCTACGTTCTATTTTAAGAACTTGGACTTTGTGTCTGACTTGGTCTCAGCAGGACAGGCTTTCCTAGCTTCAGAAACTATGCCGGTTTCTCTACTATTCGCAACAGAGCAACTTTGAAAAGCCCACTAGCCTCACGGACTCAAGCCACATAAGGTCTAGTTCTCTGATCGAGCCGCCTCCTTACATACACTCCGCTGAGCTATCTCTTTCATGGAAGTCAGAGCGTGGAAAACTTCCCACCAGCCAATCACGACGTCTGGCTTTCCCCAATCAAAGGAGGGTGTGTGCTTTGGCTCAGCCGGGTGAACAGGAAATATGAATCGGCCAATATGAAATGCGCCTACCAGCAGCATCTTACCCCAGCTAACCCATTGTCACCTGCTGGGCAGGCTCCCCCAAGTCTGGCAGTCCAAAGGGTGTCCAAGCGGGGAGCTCTTTGTTCTCCAGACCAGAAACTTCGCCCTTACCCGCTCACCAAACAGTCTTCTCACCCCTGAACATCTTTTTTCTCCTTTAAACTCCGATGTCTATGCAGACATCCCGGTGCCTATTTAGATCCCCGGGCTGACTGTATAGACATTAATACATACAGTATTAAACAATTAAAACACTGTTTTAATAAACTCATATCACTTAGGGAACCTTATACATGTGAGGGAAAAGGAGTCTGGGATACTTGGGCTCAAAAACCAGGATTCTGGGGAACACTGCAGCACCGGTGTAAGTCACCTCGCGTATCTGCACGTCGGGGAGAATTACGGGACTTCTGGTAACTTTGTTCCCCGAACTCCTGCAAGAAAGACACATTTTGACCCAACTATCCCACCTACAACTTCCCAAAGTCTCAGGTTTCTGGGGACAGGGGAACCGGGAAACCACAAAACAGGTCAGGTTTTTCCCTATACTTTACACGGGAATTCCATAACTTACCACGTCTTTATCTACAGACGCGTACCCGCAAATCATACACTATTTGCGGGTAAAATATCAGTACTACCGGTATCTCAGGTCAGCAACATTTTACACAGATTTTAACTCTAGTTGCCCCCCATTATCCACCCTTAACCTCCTGCTGCCAAAGTATCGGTCCTGCAGCTATTTCCAATAAGTGACCCTAACCACACATGGCATCCCTAGCTTGTAATTCTGCAGGGAATAGTATAATGGGAACAGAGTTACAGGGAAACATAACAGGGTGCATTGCTAGACCCAAGAGCTGACACAGCTCTTGACAAACATTTTTATGGGGCAGCCAGCCGAGCTTCACCTTCCTTATGAAGGCCGGCTACCCCCTACCGTCACAGTGAGTTCTCCCAGTCCCAGAGAAGGTTCCTCAATGTAAAGCAACATACACAGAGAAAATGTGTTTTAAAAAAGGGGGTAAATAACATAACTGTGAACTCACATATAAAACTTGCTCCGCCCGCCGACAGTACGATCCCGGACATCTGTAAAACGCGTTGCTCTAATTGGCGTGGACTTTTGGCATCCGACAGCCACTGTAGTTTCCATGAAAAACTGCGCTACAGCTCTTGCATACCGGACACGGCAGCAGGGATTCATCTGCACTGCAGCAATTCGGGATCTTACTGTTGCCGCCTGAGCAAGTTTTATATGTGAGTTCACTGTTATATGTTAATGCATTTACCCCCTTTTTATAAACGCATTTTCTCCGTGTATGCTGCTTTACATTGGAGAACCTTCTCTGAGACGGGGAGAACTCACATTCAACACTTATTGACGATCCAAGCTGCAGATCCAGGGGAGATAGAGAAACCCTGATAGACAACACTGAAAGATACAATTTAGAACTTCCATTCTCACACTGGGCTGTGTGAGTAACATAACTGTATTTCCCCATCATTTTGGCCCGACCTGCATCTGTATTTTTACACATTGGGACTGACTGTGTATATGTATGCTCTTCTTTTCATCTATTTTCATTTATTTATATTTGACTCTGCGTTCCCCACATTTTTTTTTCTACCTGCTTCAATGAGGATCCTGGAAACATCCTATTGGGTTTGAGCAGCGGACACTGGACTCCATTACACCGCTCTAGACTAGATGTGCACGTAAGGGTTCATCACCATGGTAGTATAACCCAACATATCCCTGGTTTAGAGAGAGCGCCTTAATTTTTTTTCCCTTCACAATGCAGTGCCAGCAAAGTTGATAAACCAGTTGTCAGTTGCAGGGTTACTACCGACATTTGCTTAACCTAGAATTTGCTTGGACGAAAGAATTTTGAAAACAAATTTTAAATTGGTTAAATACCATGACCCCCATCATCCATTTCCTCATCCCTGTTATTTTTTTTGTATCCATCCCCCTTCACCTTTTATAATTTTATGAAAATGTTAAAAAATAAACGATTAAAAATAATTACCTTTAAAAAAAAAAAAAAAAAAAAAAAAAAAATCTCAATATAAAAATGGTTGTAACTATCCTGCTTACCCCCATGTACTGGGGAGAATAGGCTGTTGGGACAGCCAGTGGTTGGGGGCTGTATTGAATCCCCGGAGGCAATATATACATCTGTTAGAAGCGGAGTAATTGTACTATTTGCCTTTTACATTTGTTTGGCAAATTCAAGATTGGTTAACCCCTTCCACTCTGATCATGTTTTTGTTCAATTTTTTTTTTTTTTTTATATACAAGGTTGTATATTTCTCCCCAAAAAATTACAAAAGCAGAGCAGGAACCAGAGTCTCCATTAAAATGGTGCAGGCAGGTATTGGATTACCACAGTCCAGAAACGGAGGCTGCCTGTCAAACCCTAATCGGCAAACTTGATCAAGGTATGTACAGTATGATATAGTGGTGTTGGTATGCAAGCATTGTTTAATTTTAGTTTGGATGCTTATACTTTTTTTTTTTTTTAAGAATATGAAAGGGAAATAGGGATTATAAAATCATGCTACAGCTTAAGACTTTAGCCTTGTTTAATTTAGTATTGTATTGCTCTAGCAAATGTGCATATAAAAGGAGATTCTTCTTTCCTCCTTAGAGGTCAGGAGGCGGGCTTGTTCTGGTGCCATTTGTCACAAATAGGATAGTTTGAGGACAAGAAATTGACTTGTCATGGCAGTGAGGAATGGGACAGGCTTTGTAGTGTTGCGTAAAAAGAAAAACAGATGCAAAGCATTTCCTGGTATTTTAAGTGTTCTAATCATCCTTAAATAATGGCTACCAATTAAAAACCAATATAAAAATCTATTTTTAGTGTAGGTTTCTTTTTGTATAGAATCTGTAGTGGGCATGTACATTTCTCAAATTGAGGATCTTTTCATAAACCTGTTTTGATAAGAGATTGAAAACCAGGGTTGATATTTTTATGAAAAACCAGGCCTACATTTTCAGTACTACTCCTCAAAGTAGCCAGAGACCAGGAGTAGACTAATGCAGGGGTGCGCAATCTCCCCCCCCCCCCCTCCTTAGCTTGGCTCTGGCGTTCTGATGTCACATGACCCTGCAGCGTTGCAGTAGCAGTCTGAGCCAAGGTAAGTGAAGTTTACAGAGGCCTTTCGGGAAGCTCGCAGGGACTTTGTAAACCCCTCAACCCAAGCAGAGAATCTCGTGCACCCCTGGAGTAATGTATTGTCTGTAACCCAATAAGTAGTTCGGTGACAATGTCTGCTCTTTAGGAACTGAAACCATTTTAGAACTTTATGAAAAAGTAGGCTTCATTTTTAATAAAAGATATGGTGCAAGGAATAAATGTGGTATACTGTACATAACATGTCAAAAAATCTCCCAAAAAGGCATTGTACCTTTTTCAAATCTGAATGGTATAGCTATACATGTAATTGGTAGTGGTTGTAGACTGTTGTACAGTTACAAGCTGGCAATTACACAACTATAGCGCTATACCCCAAAACAAATCAAATATACAAAATGTTTAAAAACAATCGAATGTAACATCAAGTAATATATCAAGAAAAAGTTTGAGTATCCACTTAGATTGTAAAATCCTGCAGCCGTGAGTTCTCTGGGATTATCCAAATCCCATAGAAACAGTCTTTGCAAATAGAGTCCTCCTCGGCGCTGGAACTTTCACTCGTGCTCAATACAATGCATGAAAAATATAAAAATGTAGAGAAACAATGAGGAGTAACACACTTAATTAAAGATGCTGTCACCTGTGTGAAAATGGTAACACTAGATGCTATTTCACCCTAAACACTCCAGAAATGGGGATGGAAATGACCATAAACATACACACACCACCAAGCAGGTAACCAGTTACAGCCTGGATCAGTAATCTAGGTGTAACCCAATCAATTAAGATGTATTTTATTGCACCATAGTACTCCTAGATTACACTGTGAATGATAGTTAACAGAAAACGTTCACATCAATGGAGTTGAAGATGAAAAAATTGCACCTCTGCCGGATGGACAATTCTCGGCTATACAATGTGGAAAAGAAAAATGAAACATAGCACAGAACTGCTACATGCCAAAATTTAATGAACCAACATTTAAAAACAAACACTTGGAATAAAACTCACAAATTCCTTCGTTCTTTGTAAACCTTTCAACCCGTTAAGCCTGGTTGTGGTAGCCCTTTGATGTCTCTTTCCTCTGTGGCTGCTTGGATCCTTGCCTCTGTGGGTCCACGTGTAGAGCCTCCTCTGGTATTACTTAAATAATAATCCCCGAAGAACAGGGCATTACTGGCCAATAATGCCCTGGCTGGAAGAGTTGAAGGCCCGAGGCAAAGCCGAGGGACTTTAACCCAGCCAGGGCATTATTGACCAGTAATGCCCTGTTCTTCGGGGATTATTACTATTATAGGCTAAATGTAGGCTTATTTCATAAATAATAGACACTTTTGTATAGTTAAAAAGATTTTTTTATTAAAATAAAATGGCAAATACATGAAACCACCTCTATACGCTTACACTGCAGATATCTATATCCACACACTGCTGCCCCCTCTGTGTACACACAAACTGCTGCTACACACACACACCAGACACACACGCACACCAGACACACACACACACCAGACACACACACACACACACACACACACCAGACACACACACACACACACCAGACACACACACACACACACACACACCAGACACACACACACACCAGGCACACACACACACACACACACACACACCAGACACACACACCAGACACACACACACACACCAGACAGACACACACACACACACTCCAGACACACACACACACACACACACCAGACACACACACACACACACCAGACACAATACAGCACCTCTACACACACAAGTACACCACACACACTGGAGCTCTAGACACACAACACAGCACCTCCTCTACACTCACAACACAGCACCTCTACACAACACAGCAGCTCTACACGCACAAACTCTGCTGCTACACACACATGCTACACCCATAAACACTGACACTGACACACACACACACACACACACACACACACACACACACTGGAGCTCTATACACACACATCAGCTCTACACACACATAACACACACACACACACACACACACACTGGAGCTCTATACACACACATCAGCTCTACACACACATAACACACACACACACACACACACACACACACACACACACACACACACACACTGGAGCTCTATACACACACATCAGCTCTACACAGACACAACACACACACACACACACACCACACACCCACACACTGCAGCCACAATAAAAAATGCAGCCACTTACTAAACTTTGCACTCCCCCCCCAACTCTACACCCCCCCCCCCCCACACACAACACTGCACCTCTATACACAGCACCTCTACACACACATGCTACACCCATAAACACTGCTACTGACACACACACTGGAGCTCTATACACACACACAGCACCTCTACACAGATATACAACAGCACAGCACACACACACTGCTACTGACACACTCACACACAAACTGCAGCCACAAAGAAACTGCAGACAGCCACTTACTTCTTTGCAGACTCCACTCCCCCAATTCAACTGAATCTGCTCAGAAAATCTGTCGGCTCGGGAGGGGGAGGAGTCAACCCGTGGCTGATGCGTCCTGACCAATCCCCTGTCTCAGAGCTGTTACTTCATTCAGACGAATCCCCTGCCCTATATCGGCTGTTCTGAAAGCTGATTGGCTGGAAATAAACACATTGAAAACTACACATTGCAAGCTGCTTAAATTCCGGGCATTATCCAATCAGAGAGCAGGGTTTTCAATAATACCCAGAATTTTACTGCTTTAGCCTATAATTCCTGGTAATCTCCAGCAGTCCCTGCGACTCCAATACAGGAGTTCCAGGGATGGCATAGAGTTTCAGAGTCCCACAGCAAAAGGGTATCAATAAATAAGCTACTTAGAAATGCGTAACAGATAACAAACCTCACCCTACATGTTTCGTGAGAGACGTCTCACTTCCTGAGGACTCTGTGAAACTCTCTGCCAACCCCCCTGCACAAAGCTTCAAAAATCTCAAAATAAACAAATGCATGCAGGTACACTGGCGACACACTTTATTCGAGCTTGGCTAGTCCCACGAATTCGGGTATACCCGGGTGTATTGAGGTATGTGACTGTTTTCTGCCCGAGTGCATTGAGTTATTTTCCAAGCAGGGATTGAAGCATTTTATTCCCGCTGGCTGCAATACTGCACAGTATATATATATATAAACTGCATTACAATTCATGAATTTATGCCATCTGGTAGACACGCGAAGCATTGCAGCCTATTAAATCCTAATCATTATCATTTAACAGATCAGCCGCCCATCAGCCAGGCATGAACCCAGGCTGGGAAGGCAAATGCAACGGGGCATGTCAGAGGTTAGGAGCGGCACATTCCAGGTATCTGCCAGGTACATACCGGGTATTTGCTCGAATAAAGTGTGTCGGTGCAGTATCTCTGAATTAATGAAAACTCAAATGTTATTTCTGTAGAAAGCATAAGCAAAAGCTTATTTTAAAATACTGCATCTTCGGAGCATGGTTTATATAATGGTAACGAATAAATATAGGGGGGGGAAATCTGTCAATGTTACGATTTTTTTTTATAAACTATACAGCATTTTATCAGACATTATATCCTTAAATGAAAGTATGGTTGTTGGTGTTTTATAGATAAAATACAGGTACTCTCTGCATAGTTGTCTTGTTTAGTAAAGCGGTTACAGATCTTCGGGAACGATGGAAGTTATTTTCCCAGAAATATGCTTTGCATTAATTTGCTAGTCTGCTACTTTTAGTTGCAGGCACCATGTCTCAGATTTTTTTTTTTTTTTTTTTATATAGGTGTTTCTCTTTCCCCTCTGAGCTGTATTTTATGTACATTACTTTGTGACATGTCCCATTATTTTTACAAATTGCTTCTACTTCTCGGGATTCAAACCAAATGCGTCATCATTAAATCTTTCACCATTTGTATTTTGTTTTGGAATAGTTTGCACCACTAAACAGGAGTACCTAACTAACCCATATGAAAAACCTTATGATTTCAATATTCTGTGAATTTGCAAAGCGTTAAAAAATATCTGAAATTCTAAAGAAAAGCTATGCAACCTGAAAGTTTTCAAAAGCTCTGTACACTATAATTTCATCAATGTCTGTATAACCATAATGTTTGTCTACTAAAAGGTATTACAACCTATAAGAGTCAACAAAACAAAGTTTACAAATGGTACATTTGTTAATTGATAGAGTGCTTTCACGTTCTTGCAACATTGGTATATGTTGCTCCATGGAACTGTACCTTTTAAATAACTCTCTTGTTCCTCTGTATTTCCCCATTCAATCCCCCGTCCACAGCATAATCTATATGCAAAGAGGTATTTTCCACAGAAACGATTCACAAACATTCTTTCATTGCAGTCTTTTCAGGTAAGCAGTCTCATTGTTTTTATTTAAATCATTTTCCCCCAAATAATTTTAATAGACTTATCTGTGTGATCTTTTAATAGAACTCTTTTGCATCCAATAGATCTTTTCACTATTTTAGCTAACATGCTTATACTTTTAATTATCATTCTAGCAAGTAGATGGAAAAGCCTGTATTGCAGTCCACTGGCATCACCAAGTGCATATAACCCGAACACTGAAAGCAACTGCTGTAGCAATACACTTAACTCACCTGGGTGCCTCAAATCAACTAACAAACCACTAATAACCTGTGGCAGCTCAGGTATGGCATGTTTTTTAAATGTGGAATGCTAATGGCATGTTTTCTAACCTGCAAGTGATAATTGCAATAAAGTGGTGTACATTTCATACACGAGGCCAATGAATAAACATGTTATTGTACCTTGGATTTTCCATCCTGGAGTACATTTTTCTTTAATTACTGCCTTTACATGCAATTCTGATGTGTGCAGAGTAGGAGTCTGTCAAGTTGTAGCTTTTAATTCCCCCCCCCCTCCCCCTAGACCAGAGGTGTGCAAACTTTTCCCCCTGCATGCCGTCCCCCCTCCCTTGGCTCTGGCGTCAAATGAAGCAACAGTTATGTGACGTCAGGTTGCCATGGCAACTTGACCTCGCAGTGTCATTTCATGCCGCGTTGCGATGACAATGTGTCGCTGGAAGCCAAAGTGAGTGAGTTAGAGGCCTTGCGCGGTCCCCCAGCATTTAATTTAAAAGCCATGGGGAAGAGGGCTAGGCCTCTGTAACTGCCGCAACTCCGAGGTTTGTGCACCCCTGCTCTAGACTACAAAAAAAAAAAACAATTTAATCTTTGTGTCTGTGAACTGGTGAATCTGGTATTTGTTTTTCCTTTATGAAAGGATGTAAAATAAAAAATGTATTTTCAGCTAGCCGTTTCCCCAGTCGTGTGATCCATGTGACTGACCTATGTTTTTTCGTCTGATTTGTACAGGTTCTCAAATATTGATTGAGAAATAAGAATTTTTGGGAAAATTCACAAAATAAGTGATACATGCAGATACACCATAGATTTATTTTGTTATTTTTCTTTTAAGGACCATGTTCCCACTGGTTTGTACCTACTAGTACCTACCTATACTATAACTATAGGTAGGTACTATTGTATAAACTATAATTTTGTTGAGGATTTTTGATTTATAAAGTGCCAACATATTCTGCAGTGGGGAACAGTAGCTATATTATCTAGAATATATAAATAAAAACTGATGGCCCTGCTCATGAGTTTACATTTAATCTCCTGGGGAATAAGGGGAACATATGAAACCAAGTATAGGTGGCAACTCGTGAATCTCGGGGTGGAGCCTCACAGCTGGTCCTATTTGACAGTGTTATGGAAGTCAGGGGTGCCAAATGGGCTTCCTTAAAGAGTCTTCAGGGAGGTTTTGAAATGCTGAAATCTGGGAGAGTCTAATGCGTGGTAATAACTTCCAGAGAGGGGGTGCAGCATGTAGGACAAATCTTGTAGATGGGAATCACTACAGGTGTCCTCTAGGAAAGGAGCTCATCTAAGGGCCTCAATTGCGTGCTTTTCTCCCACCCAGAAGCAGCTGACCATCAATCTGGCGATGCCACCCATCTCCAGAGTGCCCATCCTGCAGAGCAGGGTGCCAGGGGATAGGTGTGACGATAGCTTATGACAGGTTGTAATTTACACCAAATAACTGGGTTTGAACTGAACGAGGCTTAGATATAATAAAGTATATTTATTCCTTTGGATAGGTGAACACACGATATAATACAGTAACAGACAGGAAGTACACTTACTTGGGGATGGGGGATGAGAAGTATCTTGCATAGCAATTCTCTCGCAATCAGGTACAATCAAGATGATATCAGAAGACAAAGGATATAGGGTGGACATCAGTTTATAAACCTTTTGTAACCCTATCCTGAACATTGAGTACAGGTGATTGGATCACAATTACTGTAGCCAGTCATTAACGTGGGAACACATTTTGATACATGCCCCCAGCTAGTTGGCACAGGCGCAGTTGGCCTCTGGGGTCTCATTTCTGCAGCCCCACATTTGCATCAGGAATGCCAGCCAGTCTACTAAATGGAATTCCTGGCAGGATACCCTTTGTTGTGAGGTGTTAAATGGGACACTTACAGCCTGCTCTGGTTTGAGTAATCTCCGCCCTCATGTAAACAGTGGGGGTGATAAACTCCTTTGAACAGCCCTTAAATTCTAGACATTGGGACGCTTCTCTGACCATCTGCTACCTGATGGCCAAAGGAATTTCCTCTGGTTTTTATCCATACCTTTGGACACAGTATTAAAGATAAAATACAAACATATTAAAATATCCGGTTCCGTTGGGTCCAGCAGGTCCAAACTTCCCAGTTCTCAACGCCGGAACTGGGACACCCTAGGGTCCAATTTGCGACTTGCTACGACCTTCGGAACCGGAGTTACACAAATACACCTTAAACCGTTTCTCATTTTAATACAAAAATCCGCCGCCGTTGAAGTCAATGGGGGTTTTCCACCATAGCCGGTCAATGGAGATTGGCCGCCATTGGAGTCTATGGGAAAAGTCCCGAACCTTCAAGGGGGTCCATACTCCGTTGGGTTGGTCCAAGAGGGTCAAGGATAGTTAGCCGTTTTCTTGTGCTGTTTCTGCCGCCGCCATTGGAACCTATGGCGCGACCCACTCTTCTCGGTTCGACCCTTATCGGGGGTCCAGGATTCGGGGACCCGGTGGTGGTCGAGTGGGGGGAGGACTAGGAACTAGGGGCAAAAAGAATTTTATTTCTAGGTGCTCTAGAACTGTTTATTCCCACGCCACTTGTTGTTGAACTTGGCTAATAAGTGATCAAAGCTCTCTTTTAGAAATTGTATCCGCTTTGCGGTTTGGACGGCAGCCAACTCGTTTCTGGAAAGCTCCTCCGAGGGATCTTCATTGAAGTCAATGGGCCCATTGACTTACAATGGGAAACAGCCGCTCCTCCTCTCGGACGCCATCTGCTGGTCTTCTCAGGAAACAGGACCCAAACAGCAAGATTCGCCATTGAAACACATGGAGCCCCAATGGCTGCCTATGGGACCCTGCAAAATGGTGCCTGAAAAGGCGGGAAAATTACACAGGCTTATAATCATTGAAGAACTATTAACCCTTGTAGTCCCGGATGGATTCTAGTGTGTGTGTGATGCAGACAACGATTAAACCAGATATTACAATAAAGCATGGGAACAGGGGAATACACATTTTCATGTCATAACATGGGTTAAATCACATTTCTGGACCCCTTGTCTCCCTGGTGAGGTCGGGATGGACAAATGGGGTGCAACCCCTTTAATCCCGGGCCACCCCCTTTCTCCCTCTACAATAGGGCCTCTCCTCCACTCTATGTCAAGGTCTTCCATGCTTCACATGTGACTCGTGGCCTCACGCCAGGGCATCAGCCAAGGCAAGGACGCATATAATCACAGCAGACTTTCTGGATAATGAGCACTATTTCCACCTGTTACTCTGACTTCATAATGCACTGTTCTAAGCAGCAGTGCGGGTAATAACGTCGTTAAGCGTTAGAAGACGGCCCCGAGGTGACAAGAAATGCGTGCCAACGAGGCGCATATAAGGAATCGTGGTGTCTTTCCTGGTCGGAGGTACAGGGTTTTTTATTTTTTGGTTTCCACCCCTACTTGGGAAAGTCGGGCAGCTGGACTCATCTGTCGCAATGCCTCAATTTTTTAGGGATGGAGTTGAATACCGAATCTGCCAGTGTCCGTGTCATTGCCATTAGATAGGATGAAGGACATTATACAGATGTATTATACATGTGTTCCCTCAGTTTCTCAACAGCAGAGCAGTACATGACATTGCAGGGGAACATAATCACAACCATAGACTTAGTGCCCTAGGGCCCTTTTCACCTGATTCAACTACAACACATCCTTGTATGCCTGGGAAAAAACGATTTTAAGGATCTGGTACAGAAAATATATCTCACCCAAGACCCGATTTTTTTTTTTCCCCCTCTCCCTGAGGGTGGAAATCAAGACAAATGTAGCCCGAGACAAGTCACTCATACTCAGAATTTGAGTTCTACTGATGACAGGTGCAAGTACCTCAAGATGAGGGTGCCAGCTTACAGGGGCAGTTTGTACAGAGAACATGTTCAGAGACATTACTCCAAATCACATTCTGGAACTAAGCTATACTCGAGGCGCATTCCATTTCTCACATCACATAAGAGAAGTCAGGCAGTGAAGGTCCACTCAGACATAACAGCAGTCTTGTATATCAATCATGAGGGAGATTTTCAGGTAGCCAGGATTTTAGGGTGGGCCGAACACTACCTTCTAGCCATTATGGCAGTACATATAGCTGAAGAAGGAAATACTGAAGTGAAATATTTAATCCTCAAGTCCATATACCTGGGAGACTCGTCACTGAATCAGCAGATATTTCATCAATCAATAGACCTGATGGAAGCAAGATTCAACTCCAAATGCAAGAACTTCTCAAGGCATCGAGATGCACAGGCACGTGGAGTCTGTGTCTTCTAATAACTTTTGTGGCAGTAGGAGCAGTGTGGCATATGCAAAATAATGGTTTAGCCCGCTTGCTGCCCCTACTAGTCATGATGCTGAACTACAAAGGATTTAACGTGCCATGTCAGCCCAAGCTTCAAAGTGGCCCTTTCTAAGTGGCAAGCAGTCTTGGAGTTTAACAGGGAATTCAACATGAGTGAAAACAAGTGGACTACAGAACACCTACTGGCCCTCAATCCTGGATTTGAACTACGTTGGAAAGGTGGACATTTTCCATCCCAGACCACACATCTCAGCACTTAACTACAGTATTGCTGCCATACCACTGCTACTATTTATATTTGCTCTGACCTTGCTTCTTTTCAAAATGCACATCTTTCTACCAGCCCCATGTCTCCAAATCTATTCATATATCTCCATCTCTCCTTTCTTCACCGCTTCTCAGTTCACATGAACTCTTTTCTTACCCGCGCCCTCTGACACTACACAGCTATCCCCCTGCACTAAAACACACCCTTACAAATCCTCCTCACACATTCTCTTCCTTTCCATGCTTCTCCTCCTTGCTTCTGGGGATGTCTCTCCCAATCACTGTCCCTGCCTTATTTCTACTTGCCCTCGCCTGCCAAATGCAACTTCTACTCCCTCTGGTGTCAACCCCTCTAACCTCATACCCATCCCCTGCCACCCTCCCTCTCTCCCTTTCTCCTGTGCCCTTTGGAATGTTTGCTCCCTTTCTAACAAGTTCCTCTCTGTGCATGACTTTTTTCTTTCTCACTCCCTGCTTTTTTTTTGCTATTACTGAGATCTGGCTCACTCAGTCTGACTCTGCTCTGGAAGCTGCCCTCTCTTATGGTGGCCTTTCCTTCTCCCACACGCCACGCCCTGATGGTAGGAGTGGAGGTGTGATACTCCTGCTCTCCTCTCTCTGCCGTTACCGTACCCTTCATGTTCCTCCCTCTCTTACTTTTCCCTCCTTTTGAGGCTTACACTGTCCAGATCTTCTCTTTTTGTCCATGTGACGATCATTTATCGCCCACCTACCTCTACTCACCCCCTTCTGCCTTTCTCTCTCACTTTGAATCCTCGCTCTCTTTCTTTCTCTCCTCCGACTCCCCTGTTCTTCTCCTTGGGGACTTCAACTGCCACATTGATGACCCCTCTCTCCCTTGGGCTTCTCGCTTTCTCTCTCTAACCTCTTCCTTTGGCCTTCAACAGTAAACTGCAGCCAGCACCCACAAGGATGGCCACTACCTAGACCTAGTTTTCACACACAACTTTTCTCTCTCTGATTTCTCAATTTCCCCCTTTCCTCTCTCTGACCATCACATCATCTAATTTTCTCTCTCTCTCTCGTTTCTCCCCTTCTCCATCTACCCCTCGCTTCTACAGAAACCTGCACTGTATTAACCTACCTGCCTTTGATTCCGCTTTATGCTCCTCCCTCTCCTCTCTCAGTTCTGCTACAGACCCTGAAACCTGGTCAGGAACTACAACTCTGCCTTATCCTGCTCTTGATCTACATGCCCCGCTTTCTCTCTGCCGTTCTTGCACTTCTAACCCCAGACCCTGGCTAAATTCTCACATGCGCATGCTGCTACTCCACTCGTTCCTCTGAATGCCTCTGGAGGAAATCTCACACTCACAGACTTCTTTCACTACAAATTTATGCTATCCTGTTTCAACTCTGCCCTCTCTCAAGCTAAACAAACCTACTTTTCTTCACTAATCAACACACACAAATCTAACCCACACCGACTCTTCTCTGTCTTTGACTCTCTACTCAAACCACCCCCAGCTGCCTCCTCTTCCTCCATCTCACCTCAGGACTTTGCTGACTATTTCAAGGAAAAGGCGGATTCCATTTGTCAGAACATCCCCTTTGTTTCCTCCTCCCATCCTACACTGCTTCCTAACTCTCCTCCTGCCTTCCTTGACTCTCTTTCCGCTGTCACAGAGGAGGATGAATCTCTACTGATCTCTTCTCCCTCCACCACGCCCTCTTGACCCCATTCCCTCCCATCTCCAAAAATATCTTGTTCCTACTATAACCCCTACGCTAACACACATATTTAACACCTCCCTCTATTCTGGTACCTTTCCCTCCTCCTTCAAACATAGTACTAGATGAGGTTGAAAAAAGACGTAAGTCCATCAAGTTCAACCTATGCTAAATTTAGGCAACAGATACTTTATCCTATATCTATACTTACTTATTGATCCAGAGGAAGGCAAACAAAAAACCCTATTAAGGGGAAAAATTAATTCCTTCCTGACTCCAAGAATTGGCAATCGGATTAATCCCTGGATCCAACATCCTTCCCATGTATACTTATTTGGTATATCCCTGTATACCTTACCCATCTAAAAAGATGTCCAACCTTTTTTTTTTAACAAATCTATTGTATCTGCCATCACAGTCTCCATGGGTAATGAATTCCACATTTTAACTGCCCTTACTCTAAAGAACCCTTTCCGTTCTTGCTGGTGAAATTTCCTTTCCTCCAACCTTAAGGGATGACCCAGAGTCCTCTGTACTGCCCGTGGGATGAATAGTTCTTTTGAAAGCTCCTTGTATTGTCCCTGAATATATTTGTATATAGTTATCATCAGTGGTTGACAAATCACCAAAAAATCTACTCGCCACACAAAAAAATCTACTCGCCACCTAGTACCAAACGTGTGCTGCTTGGGCCAATATTTACTCGCCCGGGGGTTAAATCCACTCGCCCGGGGCGAACAAATGTATAGGTTTGTCGAACACTGGTTATCATATCCCCTCTTAGACGCCTCTTTTCTAATGTAAATAAATCTAATTTAGCTACCCTCTCCTCATAAGTTAGAATGTCCATCCCCTTTATTAATTTGGTGGCTCTTCTCTGCACTCTCAAGTTCCATAATGTCTTTTCTTAGGATTGGTGCCCAAAATTGTACTCCATATTCAAGATGTGGTCTTACTAATGCTTTGTAAAGGGGCATAATTATGTTTACTTCCCTTCCATCCATTGCCCGTTTGATGCAAGATAAGATCTTGTTTGCCTTTGCAGCTACAGCATGACATTGGGCACTATTGCTAAGCCTGCTGTCTACAAGCACTCCTAAATCCTTCATCAAGGATTCCCCCAATATATCTCCATTTAATTTGTAAGTCGCCTTTTTATTCTTGCATCCCAAATACATAACCTTACATTTATCTGTATTAAACCTCATTTGCCATTTACCTGCCCACGTTTCCAGTCTCTCCAAGTCCTTCTGAAGAGAAATTACATCGTGCTCTGATTCTATTACCTTACACAATTTAGTATCATCAGCAAAGATGGAGACTTTGCTCTCGATCCCAACCTCAAGGTCATTAATAAACAAGTTAAAAAGCAGGGGTCCCAGTACCGATCCCCGAGGTACTCCACTCACGACTTTAGCCCAACCTGAAAAAGTTCAATTTATGACAACCCTCTGTTGTCTGTCCTTTAACCAATTTTCAATCCAGGTGCATATATTATTACTGAGTCCAATTTTCTTTTTTTTGTACGCCAACCTCTTGTGTGAAACCGTATCAAAAGCCTTTGCAAAATCTAAGTAGACCACATCAACTGCATTACCCTGGTCTAAATTCCTACTTCCCTCCTCAAAGAAACAAATAAGGTTAGTTTGACAAGATTTATCCTTCATAAATCCATGCTGACTATTACTAATAATTTTGTTTTCCATTAGGTATTCCTGAATATTATCCCGTATTAAACCTTCAAGTAGTTTCCCTACTATTGAAGTCAGGCTTACAGGTCTGTAATTCCCCAGGTGTGATCTAGCTCCCTTTTTAAATATACGCACCACATCTGCTTTACGCCAATCTTGTGGTACTGAGCCTGTGGAAATGGAGTCCTTGAATATTAAATATAATGGTTTTGCTATTACTGAGCTTAACTCCTTGAGAACTCTTGGATGTATGCCATCGGGGCCAGGTGCCTTATTTACTTTAATTTTTTCAAGTCGCTTATGAACTTCTTCCTCAGTTAACCAATTGTTCATTAATATGGAGGTTGTGGCTTCCTCCTGTGGCGCTACTATTGAACTTCATTCTTCCCTGGTAAACACAGAGGTAAAGAATGTGTTTAATACCTCTGCTTTTTCCTTATCTCCAATAATCTGCCTACCCATCTCACACTGAAAGGGTCCTATATTTTCTTTTCTCATTTTTTTGTTATTAAGGTACTTAAAGAACTTTTTAGGGTTGACCTTACTTTCTATTGCAATCCTTTTTTCATTATCCATTTTTGCTAATTTGATTGCCCTTTTGCAATTTTTGTTACATTCCTTATAATTCTGATACGATGTCTCTATCCCTTCTGACTTAAAGAATCTAAACGCCTTCCTCTTCTTGTCCATTTCCTCCCCTACCTGTTTATTTAGCCACATTGGTTTTGACTTATTTCTTTTATACTTATTACCCAATTGTATACACTGATAAGTGTGCTTTTCTAACAATGTTTTAAAGACTGCCCATTTATCTTCTACATTTTTCCATGCAAAAACATCCCATTGTATTACTACTAAATTAGACCTCAGTTTATTAAAATCTGCCTTTCTAAAGTTTAAAGTCTTTGTTGAACCCAAGTAATCTGTTTTTTGATAATTTATTTCAAATGAGACCATGTTATGATCACTGTTACCCAAATGTTCCAGGACTTGAATATTTGTTAATACTTCTACATTGTTTGATATGACCAAATCCAGAACTGACCCTCTCCTGGTTGGTTGCTCAATAATTTGGGTCATATAATTATCTTTAAGCACCCCCAAAAACCTATTTCCTTTTGTTGTAACGCTAATCTCATTGCCCCAGTCTATGTCTGGATAATTAAAATCCCCCATTATGCAAACATGACCCAGTTTTGATGCCTTCTCCATTTGTAAAAGTATTTTAGCTTCCTCAATCTCACAGATATTTGGTGGTTAACATGCAACTGTTATACCATTACTCAAAAACAGCAAGCTTGACCCTACCTGTCTTTCTAACTATCGACCTGTCTCCCTCTTGCCTTTTGCCTCTAAACTCCTTGAACGCCTTATATTCTCTCGCTTGCTCCACTTTCTCAACACCCATTCTCTCCTAGACCCTCTACAATCTGGCTTTCGCACTGCTAACTCGACTGAAACAGCCCTCACTAAAATAACCTCCATGCTGCCAAAGACAGAGGTCATTACACTCTGCTCATATTACTCGACCTCTCTGCAGCATTTGACACCGTGGACCACCCTCTTCTTCACATTTTCCATACTCTTGGTATTCGTAACAAAGCTGTATCCTGGATCTCCTCTTACATGTCCCATCGTACTTTCAGTGTCTCTTCTGCCAACACCCTCTCCTCCTCCATAGATCTCTCTGTGGGGGTGCCGCAGGGTTCTGTCCTGGTACCACTTATCGTTTCTATGTACACACTTTCTGTAGGTGACCTAATCACATCCTTTGGGTTTAAATATCACCTCTATGCTGACGACACACACATTTACTTTTCAACCCCTGACCTTACACCGGCTGTACAGACCAAAGTTTCTGAATGCCTCTCTGCGATATCATCCTGGATGGCCCTCCGCCGACAAACTTTCACATGACCAAAACAGAACTCCTCATTCTTCCTCCCAAACCTGGCCTTACTACCTCCTTCCACATTACTGTTGGAAGTACCATCATTCACCCAGTAGCCCAAGCACGCTGCCTAGGGGTCACACTCGACTCCTCTCTCACATTTTCCTCTCACATTCATAACGTCTCTAAAACCTGTCGCTTTGTCCTCCGCAATATTACAAAGATATGCCCTTTCCTCTGTTGCTCGACTGCTAAAACTCTGACTCAGGACCTCATTTTCTCCCGTCTTGACTACTGTAACCTCCTGCTGTCCGGCCCTCTAGCCTCTCACCTGTCTCCCCTACAATCTATCCTAAACGCTGCTGCCAGAATCACTCTACTCTTTCCTAGATCTGTCTCAGCATCTCCCGTCATGAAATCCCTCTCCTGGCTTCCTATCAAATCCTGTATCACACATGCAATTCTCCTCACTTTTAAAGCTTTACACTCTTGTGCCCCTCCTTACATCTCATCCCTAATTTCTCACTATGCACCATCTCTTGGTATGTCCCTGATGTGCAAGTCCTGTTTTAAAAGAATTACCCACCCGGCTTGTACTATTGATCTCTTGGTATGTTTGAATATCAAAAGGTGGATTTTTTTTCTCCCCCTCTTAACTGTGTGCTGCTAATTGACCAACTGGAACAAGCTGATGTATTGGAACGGGGAAGGGTCATGTGACTGCTTTGGTTGTATAAAACAAATATCCCCTCTGCATTTGCATCTTTAGAGTGATGCATTTAAAGTGACAATATATAGTTAGACTATAGTTTGACTAGAGGTGACTGGGGACTACATCTTTCTGCAAACTCTTTACTCAAGGCAACAAACGGTGAGCTTATATGGCCACACTATGATCCCATGCTTGTTAGCCTGCATATTTTAACCCCCCACCCCTTTACAACTTATTTCACTGCAGCCTTTCCCAAAACTGACTGCACAAAACGACCTCCCACAGTCACTCAGTCCACTGAAACCCTGAGTTGACTCTAGCATTGCAATGCAGCAAAACATTTGACAAGGAATAGGCACTCCCCTGCTGTTTAGTCTGCACACACTCACTTGGCTCACAACAGCTCCATGCAGCACTGTCTACCTCTGGCATAATGAATCTGCTATATATCTTAACTTTTTTCTTTCTCCTGGCCTCATGGAGATGTTACTCCCTCTATCCACTACAAACTCCTCCCTCCTGGCCCACATCCAACATCACCATACACCCTGGACTACTGAATGTTGGTGGAGAACTGTAAAAACCAGCACACCAACCACCGCACACTCAAATGGCAAATATCACAAATTTACAACTTGCAAACTACCCACATTTCTACTCGTACTATTACTCTCTTTAGCAGGTGATATTGAACCTAACCCATGTCCTCCCATTTCAGTTCTGTCCCATGCCCCTGAGAATTCCACCTTTAAATTCCAAAAAGGGCTATCTGTCGCCCATATAAATATTCGGAGCCTGCTGCCCAAACTGGACGAACTAAGGGCATGGTGCCTTATGCATAAACCTAAAGCCATCGTTCTTACAGAAACATGGCTAACCCCTAAAACCCCCGATGCAAATATCGCCATTCAGGGATACTCAATTTCTAGGAGAGATAGGTCAAAGAGAGGAGGAGGGGTGTTATTTTATATTGCAGACACCTTACAATTTACATTAATAAATTGCCCTCCAAGCCCACCCTCTTTTGAAATTCTAGTTGGCAAAATCTGCCTCCCCTTTTCTAAGCCCATCTTGCTTGCTGGCATCTACCGCCCCTCTACAATCCCTGACTGATATCACCCAGTTTCTTGGCTCCATTTCCTCTCTGAATGAGAAGAGTGAGATGCTAGTTCTTGGGGATTTCAACTTCAATTGGCTTGACGCTAAAAACCCCAAAATCCAGATACAACGCAAGTCACTTAACCTATCGCAACTCATTTCCCAACCCACACGGACAAACCTGAAATCACATAACCATTCCTTGCTAGACTGGATTCTCTCCTCAAATCCCAGCAGAATCCAATCCTCTGGCATCCTTCCTGACATTTTCAGTGACCATGTACTGTGTAAGGAAAATTAAACCGCCCCATTCAAGCCCTAAAGTTCTCCTCACTAGAACATTTAGAAACTTTAACCCACAACAGTTTCTGGATGACCTTACCAACTGCCCATGGCACAGAATCGATTTAATTCCTGACCCCGATTCTGCGCTCGACTATTTCCAATCCGAGTTCTTAAAACTCTGTGATACCCATACTCCACTACGCAAAATAAGGGTACGGGGGGCCCACCTTCCATGTGTTACAACTAACCTTATAGCACTCTACCAGTTCAGGGATACCTTGTGGAAAAGCTACAAAGTAACTGGCACTACCAAGGATCTCAATCACTACAGATGCCTGCGGAACATGTGCACAAGGCAAACAAGGCATGCAAAAGCACAATATTACTCTGACAATCTCCACCAGAATACATCAAACCCAGCTAACTTCTGGAAGGTTATCAACAATATATTCCATCCTTCTAACCATCAACAACCAAGTAATATTACTAAGGGGGATATTACTCTGACAAACCCCACTGACATTGCAAATGCATTCAAGGATTACTTTGTGGGGTATGCCACTAGTTTATAAGCGACACGCAACCCAAACCACAAACCTGAATCTCATCCTGGGAGTACCCACATAGCCCCACCCCCTCCCAACACTGCCAACAACTTTCAATTTGGCCCTGTATCTGAAGAGGAGATTACACAAGCGCGCCTCAAATTAAAACCAAGCAGCCAATGTGGACCTGACTTACTACAATCTAGGTTCTTACGACTTGGTGCCTCAGCCATTGCCAAACCAATTGCTTGCATAGTCAACTCTATCCTGTCTGCAGGCCATATCCCCAAGACCTGAAAAACTGCCAGAGTTGTCCCAATCTTCAAAAGTGGGGACAAAAACACTGTCTCAAACTACAGGCCAATCTCCCAATTCTATCCAAAGTCATGGAAAAATGTGTTCACTCCCAATTAAGCGACAAATTTCCCTAGCCAATTCCAATCTGGCTTTTGCCCCAAACACTCCACTGTAACTACCCTGCTAAATGTTTGCAATGAAATCCAGTGTGGAATGGAACGGGGACAACTCACTGGTTTTGTATTCCTAGATTTTGCAAAGGCTTTTGATACTGTTGATCATGCTATCCTGCTTAACAAACTCCAGAGCTCTGAAATAGGGAAGCATGCTCTAAACTGGTTTCAGTCCTACCTATCAGGTAGATCCCAACATGTGTCCATCTCAGGCTCTAACTCCAACCCCCTGGATATCACCTGTGGTGTCCCGCAGGGCTCTGTTCTGGGGCCCCTACTCTTCTCGGTGTTCATCAATGCTCTTCCCACAGCTTGTAAGGAAGCCTCAATACACATGTACGCAGATGACACAATCCTATATGCACACAGCCATAGCCTCTCTGACCTTCAACACATACTTCAGTCTGACTTTTTGAGACTCGAAAACTGGATTTCACACAACAAACTGTTTTTAAACACTGACAAGACTGTAACAATGGTATTTGGGATCAAAACTACATTTTTAAAGCTTCCTGCGACTGAGCTCCAGATTAGAACCAACTAACACCACCCTAACCCCTGTCACTAGTTTTAAATACCTGGGCTTATGGTTTGACTCCCACTTAACATTCGGGATGCACATTGATACCCTGACAACCAAGACCTATGCCAAACTAGGGGTACTTTACAGGAACAAATCCTCCCTAAGTCTCCTTGTCAGAAAGCGTATCGCACAGCAGATGCTAATGGCAATTATTACTATGGAGACATAGTGTATGGCTCGGCACCTCAAACCCACCGTAGCAAACTTGACACCCTCTACAATTATATTTGTCGTTTTTTTCTCCAATGCAACTACAACACACATCACTGCGAAATTCTCAAAGAACTAGATTGGTCATCACTAGAGTCTAGGCGCAAAGTTCTGGGCAAGCTACCCAGCTATCTGAACAAGCTCCTCACCCCTACCACATGCAGCACTTATCTGAGATCTAACTCCAAAAGACTGTTCATGGTCCCAAGGCTCAACAAAGTATCCGGCCGTTCCTCCTTCTCTTACCGTGCACCCCAAAACTGGAACAACCTACTGGAGATTCTCTCACCCACCACCAGTCTAAGTTCTTTCAAATCTAAGGCTGTCTCACATTTTAATCTGGTCTGTAACTGTTACATAAGCCTATAATATATATTTTCTTTAACTGTGCATGCATTGTATTGTATATAATGTATACGCGGTTCATTTATGTAACTGTATTTGTAACCATGTATTATTTGTCTTAACTCTGTGCCCAGGACATACTTGAAAACTAGAGGTAACTCTCAATGTCTTACTTCCTGGTAACATATTTTATAAAGAAATAAATAAATCCCGATTCTTGCGTTCTGCTCAAGGATGTCTTCTCTCTACCCCCTTTGTATCTAAAGCCCTCTGCCTCCTTAAACCCTTCTCACTGACTGCACCACACCTCTGGAATGCCCTTCCCCCTCAATACCCGACTAGCACCCTCTCTATCCACCTTTAAGACCCACCTTAAGACCCACTTGCTTAAAGAAGCATATGAGTAGCACTGAAGATATTACTAGGCACATGATACATAAGTGAAAAAGGTGAACAAAGTATAGGTGCGCAACTACAATACTATAAGTGACGTGATAGGTGTGATGTATAATAAATGGGTGACCTTAATTATAAATTGAAATGTAGGGAGCGTCTGCAGCTGTGACACCAGTGATGGCTCTGGTCCCCCCTATAAGCACACAAAAATACAAAAAACACAGCGCACGACGCTCATAGTGCATTAAATGATAATTTTAGTAACCAAGTAAGAAGGTAAGTAATGTGCGTACATTTAAACAAAATTAAACAAGCATTTCAGGGTTATTGTTACCCAAACACCAACGGACGCTCGTGATGGTCTCGTGGCTCTCTCCTTCTCACTCCAAAACAGTCTCGGTGTAGGGCCTGGATAGTCTCCACTCCAGTCACTGGTGTGCCAGCCCCATGCCTCAGGGTAGGTCTTAAGCAGTCTCAAGTCTTTCAGTAAGCAGCAGTCCCGATTAATGTGCGCAATGCCCGCTACTGCACAGATCCAGCTGGCAATCGAGCAGCAGAGCGCACGCTGTTTGGCGTCCTGCTCAAACACTTCCTGGTCTATGACGTCATGCGATCGCGAGAGTTCGCCGCGAGTCTGCAAATCACTGGACCGGTTCTCTGGGAGTGCTGTCTTGTGGGTGGCTCGCAAAGGTCTTACCGTTCTTTAGTCCAACGCGTTTCGAGACCACATGGGTATCTTCATCAGGGAATAAAGGCTAAACAATCTATTGGCATTTAAATACCCCTCGCATGTCACCGATTGGCTACCTAATTGAGGAATTTAAGCCAATCACATGGCAGCGGGGAGGAGTCAAACACTCCATAGCAACCGAGAATGCATCTAGAAAAAAAGCTAAAATCAACTTTATTAATAAACATTTGAACAGACAATAACATAAACGGTGTCTCTAAAATAAAGAAAAAAGAATTAGTACACACTTTAAATGAACAGCTATATTCAAATACCAGTGGTGGTACAAACATATGACCACTGACATGATTTATTTTGAAAAAGAAGCACGAACTAAAAACTATGAGTACATTAAAGCATAAAATTCCATATTTCAAAATGTGAAATAGAATAAAATTTGAATGTTTAAATACAAATGTATCGTATACCAGCTCAGAACACATTATAGGGATATTGCATATATTTGGTATAAAGACCCAACTCCATCACTATTAGGCGAGGGTCAGTACAGGGACCATATGTCTATATCCTCATTGAGGCCTCCCGGATATAGTGTCCCTAATTTATATATCCAGAAGGTCTCTTGGAAGGACAAATCCTTAACCCTATCCCCGCCCCTTCTACTCTTAGGGACATATTTAATACCTTTAAAACGCAGGGACATGGGGTCTTTGTTATGATGTGAGGCATAGTGCTTGGAAAGGCTATGTGTTAAAAGACCATTTTTTATATTTCGTATATGTTCTTGTATACGTGTTTTTAGTTTACGTTTAGTGCGCCCAACATAGAACAAGCCACAAGGGCACTCAATTAGATACACAATATGGTCCGAATTGCAATTTATAAAATCTGTTATTTCATATGTTTCCTCAGTTTTTTGACACGAAAATTTTTTTCTATCAGAGTGTAGGTGTTTACACACAGAACATTTTCCGCATTTAAAGTTTCCACAAGGTTTTTTAATATCTAGCCATCTTTTATCTCCCAAAGGATCACTTTTAATATTAATGTCACTAGGGGACAAGGCATTTTTTAGGTTTCTTGCTCTCCTGTATATAAACCTTGGGAATTTAGAAATGTGGGTCCCTAAAATTGGGTCGTTTGACAGGATTGACCAATGCTTCTTTACAATCTTTTCTATATGAGAAGTCATTGAATTAAAGTTTGTAATGAAGGCAACATTACATTTTTCCTCACTTTTAGCTTGTTTCTTTTGTTGTTTAATTTTTGGAACTAGCATTTGTTTTCTATCCATTTGTCTCACCCTATCAAGATCATAGGAAAGTTTTTTTGAATGATAACCTCTTTCAAGGAATCTTGAGGTCAAATCACCGGCCTGTTTTTCAAAGTCGGTGTTGAGACTACAGTTCTTTCTCAACCTGTAAAATTGGCCCCCAGGTATATTCTGAATCCAAGATTTTTTATGGTTACTTGAGGCCATCAGGAGGTTGTTGGAATCAACGTCCTTGAAATGTGTTTTACTTATAAGGTTCCCCTCATCAGATACCGTCAGATTCAAATCCAAAAAGTTAATCTCTTTGACACTTTCCACATGGGTAAAGGTCAAATTCCTATTGTTGTTATTAATGTATTTTAGAAAAAGACTAACAGAATATTGATCCCCATCCCACAGACATATAATGTCATCTATAAAGCGACGCCAAATAATAATGTTTTCTCTGAAGGGATTATTATTAAATATGCAATTGTACTCCCATTCTCCCATGTACAGGTTTGCGAAACTGGGAGCAAATCTTGTGCCCATTGCAGTTCCGCAAACCTGCAGGAAGAATTCCTCCAGAAACATAAAATAATTATGCTTCAAAATAAAATGGATGGATTCCAGAATGAATTTTTTGTTCAAATCATGTAATTCAGCGTCGCTAGATAGAAAGAAATCCACTGATGCTAGGCCCTGTTGATGTGGTATATTGGTGTAAAGGGCCTGCACATCGCACGTTAACCACCTGTAGGAATCCTTCCACTCTATATTTTGTAACAGATTGAGCACTGATGTGGAGTCCCTTAAATGAGAAGGGAGTTTTTCCACATAAGGCTGCAAAAAGTGGTCAACGTACTGTGACAAATTGGCTGTTAAACTATTTATTCCCGAGATTATCGGTCTGCCAGGGGGATTTGTAATCGATTTGTGGGTTTTTGGGAGGTGATAAAATATCGGGATCTTGGGGGAACTAGTAAACAAGAACTCATACTCATTCTTTGTAATGACACCAGAAATATGGGCTTGGTCCAACAGGGTTTTTAATAAACTCAAGAAGTCCATAGTTGGATCTTTTTTAAGCCTAGAATAGGAGGAGGTGTCGTTCAGGAGCCGCAGTGCCTCTCCTTCATAATCCTTTCGGTTCTGTAGAACGACACCACCTCCCTTATCCGCCTGTCTGATAATCAGGTTGTCATTCTCCTTTAAGAATTTTAATGCTAGCGTTTCATTTTTAGTAAGGTTGTGTTTTATATCACTAGACTTCATATTATTACTCAATAGAGTGAAATCTTTATTAACCATGTTGAAAAAAGTCTCAACATGATGACCTTTAGAATGGGAGGGGTAAAATTTTGATTTCCCCTTAAAGTGAGTATGTCTCAGGCTTTTAGTGGGTTCTATGTTCTCATCTATAGCAACCTCAGGTGGAACTATGGACACCCCTATTTTATTTTGAACTTCATTACCTTCCATATCTAATTTAATAAAATTCCTTTTAAGTGTGAGGTTTCGCATAAATTTTTGGAGGTCAGTATACAATTGGAATGAGTTCGGCAAGCATGAGCGTGAAAAGGTCAAACCCCTGTCTAGAACCTTTTTTTGGTCATTTGTCAAAATAACTGAGGATAAATTAAAAATTCCATGAGAGGGAGATGTCACACATCTTTCTCGTAGCCTCTTTTCTTTAATTCTGGCCCCTCCTCTAATGGAGTGTTTGACTCCTCCCCGCTGCCATGTGATTGGCTTAAATTCCTCAATTAGGTAGCCAATCGGTGACATGCGAGGGGTATTTAAATGCCAATAGATTGTTTAGCCTTTATCCCTGATGAAGAGACCCATGTGGTCTCGAAACGCGTTGGACTAAAGAACTGTAAGACCTTTGCGAGCCACCCACAAGACAGCACTCCCAGAGAACCGGTCCGGTGATTTGCAGACTCGCGGCGAACTCTCGCGATCGCATGAAGTCATAGACCAGGAAGTGTTTGAGCAGGACGCCAAACAGCGTGCGCTCTGCTGCTCGATTGCCAGCTGGATCTGTGCAGTAGCGGGCATTGCGCACATTAATCGGGACTGCTGCTTACTGAAAGACTTGAGACTGCTTAAGACCTACCCTGAGGCATGGGGCTGGCACACCAGTGACTGGAGTGGAGACTATCCAGGCCCTACACCGAGACTGTTTTGGAGTGAGAAGGAGAGAGCCACGAGACCATCACGAGCGTCCGTTGGTGTTTGGGTAACAATAACCCTGAAATGCTTGTTTAATTTTGTTTAAATGTACGCACATTACTTACCTTCTTACTTGGTTACTAAAATTATCATTTAATGCACTATGAGCGTCGTGCGCTGTGTTTTTTGTATTTTTGTGTACATGATACATAAAGCTTGGCCCCCTGCAGAAGCACTTACCAAAATGTCCTCTTACTGTCTGTACTTTCCTCCTACATACCAATTAGATTGTAAGCTCCTCGGAGCAGGCACTCCTCTTCCTAAATGTTACTTTTATGTCTGAAGCACTTTTTCCCATATCCTGTTATTTATATTATTTGTTATTTATATGATTACCACGTGTATTACTATTGTGAAACGCAATGTACATTAATGGCGCTTTGCAAATAAAGACATGAAATACAATACAATGTCAGGGCTGGAAAATAGCTGCCAGCCCAGGTAACATGTAACTTAAGTTGGGTATCTGTGTTAGAGAACAATCTAACTGTGTGGTTCAATGTATGTCTGTGTGAGCCTGGGCTAGTATTGGAAGCACAACAATTCAGAGGGCTAGCCTTTTTGTGGGGCCAGGTGCAGTGCTTATGGACAATGGTGAGATGGGTAAGGACGTGCAGCTTGCTGGGAGAGTACACCCTCCAAATGCAGAGCATTGTTCTTACCCCTACAGTAGGTATGGAGCTGAATGAGGAACCATAGTTTGCGTCCTAGCCCCGTTGGCTCAGTTCTCATTCGTCAGTGTCAATTTCCCAGACTCTCAAGTCTCTCCCCTCGGGACTGTCCTAAGGCACTGACTGGTCTGTTCCTGACCACCTTGCCCCTGATTTAGCTTAGCGGAGGAATGGTCTCCACAGAGGTTTTTAAATGGATGATAGGAAAGTGTACATGCCAACCCTGATCAGAGTTGCCCAGTTCATGGTTGGTCTTAGTACCTAGAGATCAATATACAGTATAATGAACTGTACGGATCAGGGACTGCCATCCCTCACCTCTGGGATACTCTGGAACAAACAGATTTGAGGCACCATCCAGCGTGAGCTAGCTTTGGCAGTGTCCTGCACTTAACGAGCTAGAAATCCCCCATATCCCCCATTTTGGTGAGTTGTTTGCTCTGGCTAAAATAAACCTGCATTTGTTTAACCCCTACGTTCTGCCTGGTGATTACGATCCCTAGTAGTCATGTCAACCCCATACCATGACACCCCTGACCCAGAGGACTCTGGAAAAGATTCAAACGTTGGAGTCCCTCGTTATCACTCCAGCATGGCCAATGAGACCATGGTTTGCAGACCTGATACCGATATTGGTGGAATCCGCAAGGACTGAGCCTGTAATAATGAAGTCCTTGAATATTAAATTAAATGGTTTGGCTATTACTGAACTTAACTCCTTGAACTCTTGGATGTATGCCATCGGGGCCAGGTGCATTATTTCCTTTATTTTTTTCAAGCTGCCTATGAACTTCTTCCTCATTTAACCAATTGTTCATTAATATGGAGGTTTGTGGCTTACTCTTGCGGCACTACTATTGAAATTGATTGTTCCCTGGTAAACAGAGGCAAAGAATTTGTTTAATACCTCTGCTTTTTTCTTATCGCCAATAACCTGCCTGCCCATATCAGACTGAAAGGGCCCTATATTTTCTTATTTTTTTGTTATTAAGGTACTTAAAGAACTTTTTAGGGCTGATCTTACTTTCTATTGCAATCCTTTTTTTCTTTATCCATTTTTGCTAATTTTATTGCCCTTTTGCAATTTTTGTTACATTCCTTATAATTCTGAGACGATGCCTCCGTCCCTACACTCGTTTAAACCTTGTATATGTGAGTACAGTGGCTGTTTGCTTAAAGTATGTGGATGTCGGTTTTTATTTGTTTTTACTATCGTTTATTTTAGTTTTTTGCCATTACAATTTCAGTGTTCTTTCTTTCAAGGTTTGAGTGTGCATTCTGCTCTCAGCTCTCAGTCATCGGTGGACAGTGAATTAAGTACCTCTGATGACTCCATATCTATGGGATACAAACTACAGGACTTGACTGATGTTCAGGTTATGGCTCGCCTGCAAGAAGAAAGTAAGGCTCACGAGATTTATGTTCTTGCCTTGTGAATTTATGTCTAGGATAAAGCAGTAAGCGATACAAAATAATTGTTTTTATTTTTATTATGCATACATGAACGCTATGTAATTATGTAATCCAGTTTACTTTGTCTATACAGAATTTTCACCAGTAGGCCCTCTCAAGCTGAACCATGCTATTTGTAGCTCCTGGGACCCCTTGGTTTAGTTGCCAGTGTTTTCACTCCTAAGGAAATCGTAGGTCTGTCAAATCTCGCAAGTCCAGCGGGCCAATGGCAAGCTGCAACATTGGGAGGGAAGATGTTGCGGCTTCCTATTGGACGACCGTTTAATTGTCCAGGAAATGACATTGGCAACTAAACTGGTAAGAATCTTAGAAACAGTGCCAATTAAAGTACCTCATTCTTAGCCCCTTTAAAGCTGCAGTTTTCCCCCCCAATATGTGCATCAATACAATCTGCACACTGACAAGTGATTAGCTAAGTTGCAGATCGATCCGTTCTCATGAAATCGAACGATTTGCTCAGGGTTATTTAATTCAGTTATTGCTGCAAAACTGTACCCACAATGCATAATTCTGTGTGTAAGATCATGTGACCAGGCAGGTACTAGAGACAATTGGTGCACTGCTAGGGAGAAGGCAGGGCTCAAGAGTCAGAGCCTGTCTCAGAAGAGGAAGTGGGTGTCAATTTGTAAATGGTTTCTATAGCAACAAAAATGCTTCTTACATTATAATACCTTCAAAATGTCTTTTAAAATTTTTTTTTTTTTTTTAAATGCTACAAGTATTTTCTCAAAGTACAGAACTGATTTATTAAAAAAAAAAAAAAAACCCACACATGCAGGATATTGTTTGAACTGCAGCTTTAAAGTTCTCATTTGGTTTCAATTTCCATTTACACATTATTACTGTGCATAATTTGAGCTTTTTAGTGCCATTATCTACATTTGGACAATGTCTAGTTTAGATGCTGTGGTTTCAAAGCTAATTATTCTTCTATGGCATGGCTGATTAATCCAAGAGTTATATCCTAGTTGTAACAGTGCTGGTTTTCTATTGCGGCAACTGGGGTTGTGTTTATTTGTAGCCTGTGGCACTGGGACATACATTCTTATGCTTCTATGCGTTCCTACTCATTGTTACTGCAAAATTAAAGTTTATTGACACTATGAAACAAGTAGGACAACGCACATGCACATTTTGTTAGCTGCTGAATGTCTGAACAATTTAAATATAATAATAATAAAAAAATATATCATACTCAATGACAGGGCACACAAATGGGGAGTTGTCGTTTCCTACTTTGGGTTACCATTTTTTCACTGAAGACCACTGATACTAGCACCTTTTTAGTTATTTTTGCTCCTGTCTGCCTCGCGGTAGCAAGGTTGCTCTCTCAGATGCCTCATGGATGTCTTTTTCAGGCACCTCACACACTTGCCTTACCAGGTTTTGTTAAGAGCTGCTTGCTTTTAGTGGGAAATGCTGCCATGCTTGGACCTGCTGCAGTCTACGGACCGCAAGAGTCGTTACATGATGGCACAGCATATTCGTCCGTATGTTCCACCAAGCGAGCCTAAGGGCAGTTCTATACTGTTTGCAGCCGTGCGCATGTGCGAACGTGCATGCCGCATGCTTTTCGTGTATATGCGGTGTATGCTGTGAGTGAAGATACTGTGTGGGTATATAAATTTCCCACACGTGGCTGTCACCATTGCTGTTCAGCTGCTGGAGTGGGGTGGCAGGGAAGAGAGGTTATCGGCCGCCAGTGGGGACACTGCTGGTTAGTTACCGCACTATTTCGGACGTCTTGGATGGCCAGCAGGGTCTGCCGGTGCCACATACCATTCTTTCTCCCCCTCCTCCCCCCACCCCTCTCTTTCCGTCTGCTGAGAGAGGAAGGATGGTACAGGGGAGTTCGTTCGTGAGCTCCGGCAGAGCAGATGGGAGGCAGCAGGTAAGAAGAACGAGATGGGGTTATGGAGGGTGGCTCGGAAGCCACCTCAATCGCACACCTTTATTTGTGAAAGGGTTAATGAGGTAGGAGGAGAAATGGTTTGAGGCACAGGGGTTAAAGAGAGGTGGGATGGGGGAGGTGGAGGGTTGAGAGTGCTAGAAGGAACCAGTGACGAGCGGGGTTGTGGCCTTTTTGGTTCTTGCTGCACTGAACGGACAACTCCCTCCCTTCAGGGAAAAGCGCGGCAGTAGGAGGGATGTGGGGAGTGTGCTGACAGATCTGAGATATTACACACATGCAGCATCTTCAGAGCTGCACCTGCAACCCCACAAAATGGCATCAAGTAATGCCACGGTAATAATCTCACGTACCGACTTGCTGTCTTCTTAAAATAATTTTTTTTATTACTGTAATACTACGTTACCAGTATATTGCCCAACCCTAGGATACACCGCATTGGGATAACCTCCCACCCCCCCCCCCCCCCTCTGAAGGTCAATTCAGCAGTTAATAGGATCACAAGAAAGACAACCATTCCCTCAGAGGATTGTTCTTTTCATGATCCAAAGGATCGCACAATGAAAGGGGCTTTAAAGAAACTGTATTCTACAATTGTTGCAGCTTGCAAAACTGATCGTTGCGATGACCTGTATGTCTAGAACTTTGAACATTTTGGCAGTGGAAGAATAGCTAGAATCAGGAGCATTTCCCTGCCTTTCTCTACAAAATTTCTACTCCTGTAAGGGAAGCAATATATTCCCTATTTAATGCCTTGTTTGATGCTGTGCAGTTTATGGCCAGATCTACAACCCTATCTGTGTCAGCCAGAAGATCTCTATGGCTAAGAACCTGGGCTGCAGACGCTTCGTCGTAAAACAAGCTGGTTTCTCTTCCTTTTTCAGATTAAACTTTGCTCGTGAAGCACTTGATACCATCTTGTCAAAGGCTTTAGGAAGTAAAGGTTTTCTCGACGCAGGAGAAAAGACTAAGAACAATACATTTTCGTCGGAGAGACAGTCCTTTCAAGATGCCAGATACTACAGGCCAGGAAGAGGATATTGGACGTGAGTGTCAACCAGCCCGTCAAACCCAGGGCCGTTGAAGGAGTCAACCCGGCTCTAGCTAGATTTTTCCAAAGCTTGAAATACGTCCGCCCTGTCCCTGACAAGGTCTCTGGTAGTCTCTGTGTTCAGGGATGCATAGATCAGGATGACATCGGACTGATGGGTTGTAGAGCTGTTAAAAAGAGACTATGCCCTACAATTTTAGTAGAGGTCCAATAGAGCACCTGTTCTGGGTACCAAAATGTTCCCAAACACAAACGACAACTAGCTTTACAAAAATCTACCCAGATTATGTGCCAGCAGCATGTAATTCAGAAGGTTCCAGGAGAACCTCCAAATAAGGGTATAATTCCAACCTTTTCGTGGTTCCCAGGGCTGCAGGGGATTTTTGCCTGGTACTAGACTTGAAATATAGGTTGGCAGTCAATATACTAAAGCCACGGGACATATTGGCAGCAGTCGATTTTAAAGGATGCATACCTGCATGTTCCAATCATGTAATCTCACGCATAATTTCAAGAATTTCTGGTGGCAAATCGGCATTCAATTTTCTACTCTACTCTTCAGGCTAGCTGCAGCCCCAAGAACTTTCACAAAAGTTCTCTCTGTTATAATTGCTCATCTCCATAAACAGAGAATGTTTGTGATGCCCTATTTGGACATCGTTTAAGACACCATAGCATCTAAGACATTTTCAAATAATTTTTCTATGCAACAATGGGTCACGAATTCGTTAGATTTACTTCCAAACTATTCATCTAGTCAAAGAAAACCTGAGATGGTTTGAATCTGGCAAGAAGAAGAGACTTGAAGATTATAAAATATTATATATACAGACAACAGCAAACCAGTCTGGGGAGTGCTTTTTCAGGTAGCCTATGATCAAAGAGATTAGTCATCAGGACTTAATATTCTTCCCATAAATATCTTTGAGATTTGAGTGGTATTGTAAAACAAAGATATCTGGGGTGCACCCTTTATAATATATTACAGATGGAGGTGATAGAGATGTTTACCTCAACTCTTAATTAGAGATGGTACTTTTTAAAGGAGAAACATAGGAAAGACCAAAAGTATAGACTGAAGTATTGAAAATATACTGGCCACAGACTTTGCTACTGCTCAACTGGAAAAGGATCTTCCTTGGATCCTCATATGGTAAGTGTAAACGGAATACAGTGAGCGCAAAGGAGAGAAAAAAGTTGAATAAATATTTGTGCGTCTTTATCACTGACAAGTTACTTCGACATGCAGGGGGCCAAGTGCCAACACTCGTTACAAAAGCTGATCCATTGTTTCACTTGTTACTTGTTTCTCATGGGTGCCTGGTTTAAGGATTGATTTAACATCTATATTGTGAATCTTAAATGAACTGGGGGAGACTTGGTCACTTGAAGCTCATCAGTGGTGCTCTGACGTCCAAGGGAACCAAGGGTTCCTGGTTTCTATTGGTTACCGGAGTGGTCATTGACCCTGCAGCTTTTTGTCTTTCATCAACCATTATTCACTTTAGGGTCATTAAAGACGCAAAAATATTTATTCAACTTTTTTCTCTCCTTTGCGCTCACTGTGTTCCGTTTAGATTTGAGTGGTATAACTGGAGGTGTTGCATTTTTCTCATCTCAGGAGTGGCATTAAAGATCTTTTCCCAACTAGCATATCTAAATAAGCAGAGTGGCACAAGAAGCTTGCAAGCAATACAAGGTTGTGAAGAGGGTTTATGGGCAGAGAAACACACACCCACTTTAAAAGCAATTCATATTGCAGGAAAGTCGAATACCTCTGCAGGCTTTTTAAGTCCTAAGTAGTCCTCAAAACCATCCTTGCGAGTGGTCTCAACAGGCAAGATCTTCTATCAAATCCTGGCAGGTGGGGCTTGCCAGAAATTGATCTCGTGGCAACAGGAAACTGCCAGTGTTCTGTTCCTGATTTCAGAGAGAGTTTTACTTAGAAGCCTTGTCGATCCCATGGAATTTCTGTCTGGTTTAAGTTTCCATCTCCTCTGATTTGCAGACTTTGTCGAGATATCAATAGACCCTTGGAAGGTTCCCATTCTTCCAGATCTCAAGGGCCCAATCAAACATCCCAACGTGGCTCAGTTGCCTTTTGACGGCCTGGAGAGTGAGAGGCGGCATTTAGAAATATATTTTTTTTTCACAGAAAGTTATTAAAACCTTTATGCACCAGAAAACAATCAACATCAATAATCTACTACCGGGTATCGTATAATTTTCTTAAATTGTTCGGGTCGCAATCATTAGATCCAAATGCAGCTCAGATGCATAATATCCCAGATTTATTGCAACAATTATATATGGTATGTGTTTGAATTCCCTTAGGGCCCATGTACTGTATCAGCACTGGGTATATTTTTTGAAACACTACTTGCAGTTCAGAAGGATGTCAAACGCTTCATGAAGGCAGCAAAAAAAAAAAAAAAAAAAAAGCGGCCTAGCATACGCTTGGAAGCATGAATGTGCCTTTTGATCCGCTACTATATTTATCAGATAAATGGCTGACTTTGAAAGATGTGTTTCTTACGGCCATTGCATCGGCCAGAATTGGTGAGCTTCGTTTTATCCTGCAGAGCTCCATAGTTCAGAATACATGATAAAATGATCGTTTACAGTATCACAATTTTGTCCAAAACTGGTAAAGTCCTTCCATATGAATCAAAAACTAATTATGCCTCAGTATCTTCTATAGCAATATGGATTAACCTTTGTATTGAAGAAGCTTTCAAAGCCGAACAGTTGGAGTGTCTATTAAAAATCAAGGTGCGTTCAAAAATAGCCATGGCAACTTCATGGACTACCAGAGCACAAGCCTCTGCTAAAGACATTTGCAAGTCAGCAACATGGGCATCACAAAATATGTTGATAGGCATTATACTGTAAATTGGCCATATTTCCCCCCCAGTGAAGCTAAATTTTGGAGGAAAGTTCTACATGCAGTTATTCCAGATGGCTCCCACCCTATGTTAGTTCATACAAATAGGCATATCGCCATCATAGTGGATGATGGAGTAAAGCATTTTTTTTACCGTTATTTTTCTTTGTGTGGGTCTCTCCATGACTGTGCACAATCACGTCCCGAAAAGAAATGAAGGGAAATGGAAAGAAGAATGTGTTTGCTCTGATGCTCTGATTTGTTTGGATACCTGAAGAGAAAAAAAAAAAACCCCCACCCAGTTTCAGTATTAAAATTATTTGCTTTTAATCTGTTCCATTATCTCACATGTAGTGGCCTTAATTTAGAAGTGAACACTGCATGGCGCGGTTGCAAAGACAAGAATAGAAAGAGTCCTCAGTTGTTTATGGAAGAAAATGCCAGCTCTCCCGATGTTATGGCCTTGTACTCTGCCCCACAGTCAGGTTAGTCTCGCGAGTCTCAACCGATTTCAGTGTATCCACGTGTGCTACTCGCGTCCACCGTGGGAGCTGACGTCACCGCGCTCTGTTAGGCACTGCCACTGTTAACCCTACATGTTTCACTCGTATGGGCTTCATCAGAGACTGACTCAATCTCTCCTCTCTTTTATATACCTCCACTACTAACCTATTTGATATTAAGCCTAATTACAGACACAAGTATACACATCTGTAGTCAAACATTAACTATTTGGGCTAGTCTGTCACCTGTCAGATCAAGAGCAAGCAAATTGAAAAGGTGCATAATTTGGTAAGGGATTGGTTAAGTCACGGGTGCGCAAACTGGGCGCGGCAATTATAGAGGGACCGCGTGAGGCCTCTATAAAACACTTACCTTCCAGTGACGCTTCGCTATGGTAACCCGGAGTCACGTTACCATGGCAACGTGACGTCACATGACTCAACGTGTCATTTGACGCAGGGTGGTGCGGGGGGCAAGGTGCCGAGAAAAGCAGGCAGGGGTGCGCCCGGTGAAAAGTTTGCGCACGCCTGGGTTAAGTGATAGAATATATTTGAAAATAGGAACTAGATGGCAAGCAATCAATGCTAAATGTAATTGATTAACCTAAGGTCTAAACTTAACGTCTAAAAGGTGCTAGTTATTGGAAACTTAAATCAAATGAGACCTAAACTTGGATTAAACAAGTGGCTGAAAATGGTACAAAAACACTATCTACAATAAGTAATACTTCATAAGGACAATACCACATACATACAGCAATTACAAATATCTTAAAAATAAAATTGAGGTCACAGATATATAATAATGAATGCTTTTCATAAAAAAAAGTGCAAAGTTCATATCCATTTGAATACCTACAGCCGAGGTGAGCAACCCTGTCGCCATTCACCACAAGTGGTGAATTGGGCATGAAAGTGTGGCGAATTTGAGTTTGCCAGCTCTCACAGGGAAATAAACTTTTTCCTGTTGGTGTGTGCTGGTTTCCGCTTTCTGAATGAGTCAACGAGGTGAGTCAACCAGCAGCAGCAGGTGATAGTGCTGAGGTGAGTCTAGCAGCAGCAGGTGATAGTGCTGAGGTGAGTGAAGCAGACGAACAGTGTGTGTTGTTTTAAATGTTCGATTGAGCAACCTAATTTCTCAATGTTTACATGATGTGGCGGTTTTAACTTCTCATTCGACACACCTGTGGCTACATTGAAAAATAGGTTTCCCACCTCTGACCTACAGTATGCAGCTTGGCTAGACGTACAACTAAGGTGCTAGGTGTAGCGGGGGAGGGGGTTTGGCCCAGTATTAAAGGCGTTACACCCCATTTGGTCACCCCTTGCCCTCACCTGGGAGGCGAGAGGTTAATTGGAATGATGTCCAGTACTGTGTTTATGCCCCTAAAACAAACAATACAAACCGGCGCCTAAAAAGTCCAAAAGTAGTCTGTACAGAGTCCAATTGGATTGAAGTGCAAGAAAATTGTTTCCAATCTTGTACTTCCAGGGTCCACTGCAAGATGTTACGTGGTATATGTAAAACAAGCAGAAAAGAACATCATAGTGCAAACTGCTGGTTAATCACACAGATACACAAACACTGGACAAACAATACAAAACAATAGACAAACACAAGCAAGGCTGAAAAAATAAAAAGCGTTAATTTAATAAAACATATATATAAAATAACAAAAATGAACAATGGCAGACGACTGGTCCGGTCAAGTAAAACCGGAATCCTACTCACAAGATGTTGGAGTAAATGCGCATTGATTGGGCGGTCTTGGTAATGACTCCAGTAGCGTCGGGTTGATGCAGAAACTGCTCCAAACGCTGTCACTCACTCCTGGACCGGAAATCCGTCACTGGGGGTGGGTCTTGGGGGAAAACCGCCTCTTCCTGCTGCCAATAACACAGACTGAAGATCTCTGTGCAGCAGGGGATGGACAATGTGATGGGGGACACAGGAAAAGGGACTTAGAGGCTTCAGAGCCTATTCCTCAGTGTTTATGCCCCTGCTTCAGCACCAAATGTGTATCCCCCTGTGAATGTGTATTTTCCCCATCTCAGTGTTTGCACCAACACCGGGATCCAGTCGGGAGGGAAAGGGTTGATGTTAATTTTGTATTTTATAGCCCTTGTTCCTTTTCCCGCCTTTGCAGGCTCCATTTTGCAGCCTCTCCATAGGTCGCCATTGGAGCCCCATGTAACCCTATGGAGATTCCGGCGATTTGGGCCCGATATCGCAGAAGACCAGCAGGTGGCGCTCGAGAGGAGGAGCGGCGGTTCCCCATTGAAAATGAATGGAGTAATGCATTTCAATTGGGATTCCTCGACTCCGACCTTCAGGAACGGGCTGGCAGCCAGCCAGACGGCAGAACCGCAAAAGCGGAAACTATGTCTTAAGAGAGCTTTGATCAGGTCTCGGTCAAGTTCACGTTCAATTGGCGTGGGAAACTTAGGTTCTAGGGCACCCCTGAATAAAATTAGTTTTTCCCCTAGACCCTAGGAACCCCCTCACTCGACCCCAACCGGGTCCGACAACTAATGGCGGCGAGAAAGGGGCGCACTCGCCACGAGGGTAGCCCCATTGGCCGCAACGGCGGAGAAAGCCGTGTGGCTTTCAAACAACTACAGTAGAGGCAACGTTTATTCTAACATTTGCCGTAAACTAGCCGGGTTACATTCTGGGTATGTGCTGGGTATGTTCTGGGCTAGTTTGAGGCACGTTTAAGGCATTTCTGCATTGACTAACGACCCATAGGATTAACACAGCAGGGATCCCTGGCAGTCCAATTCAGTTTGAATGGGACTGCCAAGGACCCCCCGCTGTTAATCTGATAGGCCATTAATCAATGCAGAAATGCTGGGGCTAGTTTAAGGAAAGTTTAAGGCTTGTATTCAGAATGTACCTGGGTGTTTCCTGGGTTTTTTGGGGAATTGCCACTGGTTTTTGTTAGAATAAGAGTTGCCTCTACTGTAAATCCAAAACAGTGAAAATGCTGACCCTCCCCGAGCAACAGAACGGAGTCAGGGTAATGGATTAATTTGGGTTTCTGCCATTGACTTCAATGGCAGAGAGAAGCCACTTCTGTGAAATGTGTCTTTAAACTGTATTTTGTGTATCTCCGGTCCGGTGGGTCGTAGCGAGCTGAAACTTGGCCACCATGGAGAGTCCCCTCCAGCATGAGGGTCTGGCAATTTCCAGCCGAACTGATTATTTTAAGATGTTTAGATATTAAGAAATGTACTGTCTTTTGGGTCAGGTATAAAAGCCCGCAAAAGATACTGGCTCTGCTATATGTTAATGCTCAGGGGGGCGACCATTTGTCTACAACAGGCCCCCTGATCAAAGGCTTCAACACCCTGATTGTGTACACTAGGGTGGAGAAAAGCAGGGCTTGAGTGGTCTGTAAGTGTTATATTTCACACCTACAGGCAGTGGTTTTCCTGCCCAGATCTGTCTCTGGCAGACTGAGAGGCGTCATCCCTTTAGTGTGGGGTTAAAGAAATGAGACCCCAAGTCAGGGAATGTGCGCATGTGTCAACTAACTGGGGGTATGTCCCAAAAGGCTTCCCACGTTAGCTGGCACAAGGTAATTGGGTGCAGGTAATTGATGACCAATACCTGACACCCAATGTTAGGGTATAGGGCTGGAATCCCATATAAACAAGTGTAAGCTCTGCACCCAGTGTCTTCGTTACTACATCTACTTGTTACCTGATGCCTGAATGAATTGCCAAACCCGTACCTGATTGATTGCTTCATTTGTCCAACCCCTAAGTAAGTGTTCATATTCTGTATGTTATTTGTATATCTTGTGTGTTCTCCTTTTTCAAGGAATAAACTTTCTTTATTATATCCAAGTCGCATTTAATTCTACCCAGTTTATTTGTGTGTATTATAACCCTGCACAAGCTCCCGTGGCACTAAGATCTCAGATCTTAAAGTTGGAAGGATGGTCCTATCCCAAAGTAGGGGGTGCCAACTCGTCATTTGTGTGCACTGTAATGGAGGCACTCTGAGAGAAAAATAACAGGAAACTTTTTTTTTTTCGTGTACCTCATTTCCCCAACATGTCTTAAGGTGCAGAGATTTTACTTGCAAACATATGTACCCAAAAGTACTTTAAATCTCTAATCTGTGTAATTACACTTTGTATTAGGTTAATAAGTACTGTGTACCAAGTAAAGAGAAGATCTTCCTAAAATCTACTGTATTAACTATTTAACAAGAGAGGCAAAACTAATGCATTGCAGGCACATTGTTTGCCAAAGAAGTTATTTGGATACATACATACATGTATGGATGGTTTTCGATTACATGTTTGTGCCTTTTGAATTCACAGGTCTTCGGCAGGACTATGCTTCCAGTTCTGCTTCAGTTTCCCGACGCAGTTCAACCACCTCCTTACATTCCCTCAGGAGAGGCACCTACAGCGATCAGGAGTTTGACACTTATAGTTTGGAGGACGAGGACGAATATGACTGTTCTCTGTCCTACCGTAGCACACATAGGTATTCTCCATCTCCTCTCAGTTCACCTAGATGCCAGTCACCCTCTGCAACTGGGGACAATACCAAGGCCACAACTTCACGCATCAGACCTCCTAGGAGATCCGTTCAAAATCATGTGCAAGACCGTTTGAAATATCCAAACTCCGAAGGTAGGATATGTGCAAGCCTAAAATAATCCATGCCATTAAAGCGAGTCTGACACTTTTGCATCTAGACACAATATTCGCGTGCAATGTTTTTTGGTCTTTGTCCTAGTTTCCTCTCGGGTAGTTTTTCTGCTTTGGGATTCTGTTCTAAAGAACAGTTCTGATATAACCATTTTAGTGTGTGTGGTTTTTAAAGCTGCAATCCTGCTTCCCTTTTTCAGTCTTTTAAAAAAAATATATATATTTATTTTTTTAATTGGTTTAACACAGTGGATCTTCCAGAGCTAAACTGCGTTCATTTCAGCTCCCGGAGGCCCTGCTTCTTGTGATACTTGCCTCCATAGGCGTTGCCGGTAGCAGCTCCATCTGGGCTGTGTGTGGGGAACATGATGATAGCTTAAATGTCCGCGGGCCAATGGTAAGCCATGACGTTATCCCTTGCGGCTTCCTATTGGACCTCATGAACAGGACCTATAAACCTCCGGAGCTGCTACCGGCACCCACTACGGAGATAAGTATCTCGGGATGCAGTGGGTCCTCCAGAGCTGAAACTAACGCGGTTCAGCTCTGGAGACCCCCCTGCTACCCACCTATGGGAAAAAAAAACCCATTTTCTGCTCCTTCAAATGGCTGCAAGTCAAGAATACCATATGGTTAGGAATTCTGGTTTTAGGTTTTACTGAAAGACCACCACTGACTGATCATTTTGCATTTCAAGTTAAAACCAATTAAATCCTGAAAAGAAGCCAAAATTCTTCAATTTTGTAGCTACCCAGTCACAGATAGGATACAAAGGAAGTAGGAAAATTAAAAGTGCACAGAAACGCCAAATCCAAACGTGTCCATTTTTTCCCAGTGTGAACACAAGCACAGATTTTTTTTTTTAAATTGTATTATTAAATAGATTTCACACGAAAACCGAAAATACCTGCATATTGTATGGCCTCACTCAAAAACTTATTTACAAAGTAACCAAAACAATCTCTAAAATCTTCATTGTCTTCAAACACCAATTTGGCATCCTGCTACAGTATATTGTTTTCATAAATTGATAGCAATAGCATATAAATAATGTTCTGCATAATGAGGCCCAGTGTCACATTCCTGAGTTTCAGGTGCACAAAACGAGATTGTAGGCATTGACTTAGCTTGTCCATATTGCTGAGGTCGCCATTATTAATGTATTGTATTTTTCACAGCCTTTTATTACGTGTATTATAAATGCATACCCACAAACCTACATAAATATATACTAAAGCTGCTCTTCTGATATACTACATTGTTGTTTTGTTATTATATCTCTCTACATACAATAAATTAAAAAAATTTGATTGAGGATTGAATACCTCTAAAACAAGTCTCAATTTATCCCCTTCAAGATATGCCTAATCTGCATTTTGTTACACTTTTTTTTTCCCTTTCACATCTTTCTCATGTTCAATATGATGCAATGTAAGTTTGGGATGATCTGGTTGTGTTTGAGAGTGATTCCAGCTCTTCAGTGCTTCATTGTTTTGTTTTTCAGACGATTTGCGCCACAGTATGCCCAACTTGGCAAAAACAAGTTTACGTTCGCTTGAAGCCATGAGAAGCAGCCGTAGCCTCGAGTCTGATCTTCAAGTGCCAAGCAGCCGATTAACAAGGATTCCGCCACCCTCCAACAGTATGTTTCATTAACTAAATTTTGTAGAGCTGCCATGTTTTGCATCCCGGGAACCTGAAGAATTAATATATTAAATATACTGAAAGTTGTTGAGTGGCTCCTGGCCGTGCACACACACACTATAATATATTATATATTTTTTAAGCAGATGGTCTCTGGCGTTGATTTCAGCTCCGGGGACTCCCTACTTCCTGAGATACTTACCTCAGAAGGGGTTGCTGGTACCTCTGCACAGTTTAAATGTCCTGCGTCATGTGGGCCAATAGAAAGCCTCAAGGAATTACATCACTGCTTCCTATTTGCCGGCGGGACATTTAAAGCCACCATATTGATAGCCCCGACTGGGCTGCTACCGCAACTCTGAAAGCATGGGGCCCCCGGAGCCGATATTGACACACAAAGTGTTACCAGGAGTGCTTCCTTTACGTGGCTAAATTATGGTAATAACGAAACAATTTTTTTTTCCCCCTCTAAACAAAGATTTTTATATGAGTGACAGATCTTCATGTAATTTGAAAGTAAATGAGCAGTGAGGGTGATGGCAAGGCAATTAAGGTCAAAGGGACAATTAATAAGAACTGTTATGCTTAAAGGAGAAAAGCAAAATGATAGACGAGAGGAGCTGTTAAAGATTTTGTGTGGGGGCAAAGATAGAAGCAATAAATCTTTGGTATGAGGAAATTGTACTTAAGGCGCCATGTGGAACAATTAAAGGAGTAAGCCGCCTCTAACAATAAGAAGTCAAGGGTGTGTGGAAATCTATGCAGAAGTGTAGTAGAGAATGTATTTTTAGTAGATTGAATTGACTTTGGTGTTAAAATAGCAATAGTTTGAAGTGGAGGAAGGAAGAGTTAAGTCTGTGGAGGGAGTAAATCTAGAATAGACTGCAATTATTGGACTTGGTGTTGATTTAGTGAGGAAAAGTAGTGTTTGGCATGAGTGATGGGTTAAGACGAGAGAGTATAATTTGCAGCACCTTCAGCATGCATGCAAGTGTTTATTCACATGATAGGGAAGAGGTATGAAGGAAGCGTGTTTGAATTTAATGAAGGGAATTGGTTAAAAGGTATCTGAGCAAGGAAATAATGGCTAAATAAGGAGCAGACCCATGTAGGTGTTGACAAGATTTTCAGGATCAAAGGAAGAATTCATGGTCTGCTAGAACTTGGAGGTTGATAAAACATGTCTTGAATAGTAAAGGGAACAAGTAACAAGTACACTGATGAATGTAGCTCGTTAAAGGAGTTTTGTTGGAGAGGGTGAAATGGAATACTGTTTAGTCAGGACAGGGTCTAAGTAGTGGCCATTCTGTTGGTACTGAACTCTGCATCATCGGTGGCCCCCAATGTCTTAGAACCACCAGGTTGTAAGAGCATGGAGCCTGCTCCCTATATAGGGGTTCAGCTCGCAATCCCGAGTAAGTAATATGACCACTTGGGTCAGAATGTGGCCCGCCAGCTAATAGAAAAGCAGAGATCTCAACAGGAGGTAGCATTGCAGCTTTATTGGTTACCATGTTTGTAGTTGACTGCTATATTTGTAGTTTCATTTTTTTTTTTTTTGTCAACCATCACAAAAGAACTAGAAACCCCTCCGGAACCAGGGGAACCACCAATTGCGCTCTGCGGGATCCCCTGGTTCAGGTAGGATTTAGAAAAACACACACCCCAGGTGGAAATCCTTCTTTAAGAAGCGACATACCTGAACTCAAAAGCTTGTGCATTTTGGGGGTTCTGAAACATTTCAAATATAGAAGGATCAGTAAACCAATATGTTTTCCTTCTTTTATTTTATTTTTTCCCCTATTGTAGGTACTCCACCAAGTAAATTGCGATATGGTTCAGGCTCTGGACAATCCCCACTGACAGTTCGCCAGCCAATAAAGGCAGGTGTAAGCGCAAGTTCTCTCCTTACCACTAGGCAACCCATAAAATCCTCTGGCTACAACAGTTATTCTAGTGGTGTCCGTAAAATCCAGCCTTCTGCCGGTTTAAATCCAACTGTTTCCGGTGCGGTTTCAAGAATTAGTAGTTTGTCACCTTCCGTTAAACATTCAGCAGTGAAATCTCAGACTTCTGTTGGATCCACCACTCCTAAGAGCAAAATGATTCAGCCGACCAGGAGGCAAGTATTTACTATTTTTAGCCTTTTGCCCAGATATACTATACCGCGGTATAAGGCCATCATTTTTGAGGTGTCTTCTATAAGACAACTTTTTTAGAGCAGGAAAGACATATTACATCATATTGACTTCATTGGGCGGTAAGGTGTCTTCCAGCGCCATAAGGTGTCCTATGGTACTGCTTAGTAAATATGGCCCATAGTCTGTTTATGGTAGTTTTCATAACTCTCTAAATTGGAATTATGTAACTATTTTGCTGCCGGGGGGTTTGAGTGCGGCCTGCAACACATTGCAGCAAACGGGTTAGGTTAACAACACTTTGAACAAAAAGTTGAAATGGAAGTCATACACACAGACTCCAAACTATGGGGCCTATGTAGAGAGTAGCGAATTTAAAAATTGGCGAGGGTAATAAAAAGTAGCTTTTTTGGAGAGTTTTATTCTCCATATGCAGAAATGTGCGAATTCTGCAAGTTATAGCATGAATGCGTGTGGCGAGTTTAAAATGGAGAGATGCGCGCTGCAGGAAATGTGTTAAAAAAAAAATCGCGCATTTTTTTTTTTCCTTTCCTATGGCCGCGAGCTCCAGCTTCTTGCCAACTTTTCTTGGCGGAGCAAATTGTAGAAAATCGCGCCAACAGCCGCTAGATGCTGTTCGCGCCTCTCTGAATTAGGATATTTTTAAAACTGGCGAGATGTAGGTTCTCGCCAGCCACGCGGCGAGATTTTCAAATAGAAAAAAAAAATGGCACGTTTTTCGTACCTCGCCATTTTTTGCTGGTTTTTGCGCGATTTTCTCCGAAAAATGGCGAGATTTTAAATAGCGCTGCTCTCTGCATGAGGCCCCATGTCTATTTAAATCGTATAGATGGCAGGAAAATTAGTGTGTAACCTTTCAGGGGACAGTCCCCCTTCATCTGGTGTCAGAATAGGACATCGCTCAAGTGCTCAGTTTTAATGCTTACACTGACCTTCGGATGCAAATTACATATTTTGTGAGATTATAGATATTAGAATTCACAGGTAAATGTTATATACCCTGCTGTGTTTTTTTTTTTACTTGTTCTTGGTTTGCAAAGTTTTTACAGTATGCTGTACAAGGGGTACAAAAAAGATGTTTGAAAGTATTCATTTTTCCACAGGAAAGCAAATGTTACTTTAAAGGCTATCCACTCTTTCTAAGGCAATCGATTACACAGAGATGATACATATTTTTATTTTTTTTAAGTTTGGCTATCCCTTTAACACATTATTAATTCACTACATTTTAAAATGTTCTCTGCTCTTCCGACCTGTGCTTTTGCTGGTAGGCAGGGGAAAATAAGGAATGTAGCCAAATAAGGAAGAATGACATAACTCTGCTTACACACACAACACTTTGTCCAGAGGTCTTTCACCACATTTCTGGTTGATGCTTCTCCTGAATACACTAAATGTTTGATTGTGTTGTCTAAGCAAGATATTTAGCTAAATGTCATATAGAAAAATTAACTATTAGCAGAAGTCTACTTTTAATAATGATGTATACTTACTAGTGATGATTAAATCATTTTTTTTTTTTTTTTTAAACTGTAGATCTTTACAGTCTTCAAAGACCAGTACTGCACCTGATGATACCTGGAGAGAAGGATGCTATTAAATTACCCTAAAGACAAGCTTATTTCCTGTCCAGCAGGCTGGACACAAGAACACCTCAGAGAAAGGAAAAACAATTTGCTAATTTTTTCACCTGGTTGTCAGATTTCAAGACGTCGTTTGTGACTGTCGTATAGTTTATTACATTTCAAGTCTTTCGGTTTTCATATTGTACTTTAAACGTGCTTTGTGTTTGCTTGTTATAACAGATTTTTCAAGTCAATTCTAGAATCTCATCCTTTGCACCTAAACACTGAGCCATTGATTTTATAAGATATAGAAAAATGTTTATTCTGTACCACCAACTAACTGACCTGTTGCACTGCTGTGAATCTTAAGTTAATTTTGTAAATATTATGTGAAATAATTTGATGCCAACATAGCTGTGTAATATAGATGTTCTTCAGATACCTTCTGTTTTTTTACATATATAAATATTTTTCTGTTAACTTATCAAGATTTGCCAGCTTGGTGGCTTTAAAAATGGTTTTCTATTTCTACTCAACATCCAGGTTTTTTTTAGCGAAAACGTTTTAATGTCCTTGACATATGTGAATATACAGTATGTCGTTATGATCTTTAAATCAATTTCAAGGACTAGAAAGCATTCTTGTGCCAGTATTTGTTTTGGTGAACTCACAGATGAAGATGGTGCACAATATTTGTGTGGTTACATGAAGGTAATTAGTTGCAATGTGTAGAAGAGAGGTTAATGTCTTTGTGAAGCATCACCTTTGATAGTCTTACTTGACTTGCTTTCAGTAATTAAAACCATCTCTACTGACTTTTTTCTTTTCTGTGTTTTATTAAAGGTGTTTGTTTGGATACTATTGGGGAGAAAAGTTCTTATTTTTCCTCTAGCATTTTTCTCAATTGTACTATCCATATGACTTTGCATTATTCTCTCATACCTTGCCATTTTAGTCTTTTGCAACACTGTCATGATCGGTCCTTTATTTGTCACTTTACAGCTAGAATGCTACTGATTACCCTAAATCTTTCCAGCTTTAGCTATTATATAACTTTTATACCTTTTTATAAGTTTAACTCGAATAGTTGCTCCTAGTTGCTTTCATGTTGGTTTCTAATTCTATTTTCATTACTTCCCATTGAACCTTTTAGAAATTATAAGGCTTTCAACTTGTATGTAAATTTGGAGAATCCTTTGGAGAAGGATGTAGGAGTGCATGTAGACAGCAGGCTTAGCAGTAGTGCCCAAAGTCATGCAGTAGCTGCAAAGGCAAACAAGATCTTATCTTGCATGGAAGGGAAGTAAACATAATTATGCCCCTTTACAAAGCATTAGTAAGACCACATCTTGAATATGGAGTACAATTTTGGGCACCAATCCTAAGAAAAGACGTTATGGAACTAGAGAGTCCAGAGAAGAGCCACCAAATTAATAAAGGGGATGCACATTCGAACTTATGAGGAGAGGCTAGCTAAATTAGATTTATTTACATTAGAAAAGAGGCGTCTAAGAAGGGATATGATAACTATATAAAAATATATTCGGGGACAATACAAGGAGCTTTCAAAAGAACTATTCATCCCACGGGCAGTACAAAGGACTCGGGCCATCCCTTAAGATTGGAGGAAAGGACATTTCACCAGCAACAAAGGAAAGGGTTCTTTACAGTAAGGGCAGTTAAAATGTGGAATTCATTACCCATGGAGACTGTGATGGCAGATACAATAGATTTGTTCAAATTAAAGGTTGGACATCTTTTTAGATAGGAAAGGTATACAGGGATATACCAAATAAGTATTCATGGGAAGGATGTTGATCCAGGGATTAATCAGATTGCCAATTATTGGAGTCAGGAAGGAATTTATTTTTCCCCTTCTGAGATATCATTGGATGATATGACTCAGGTTTTTTTTGTTTGCCTTCCTCTGGATCAATAAGGAAGTATAGATATAGGATAAAGTATCTGTTGTCTAAATTTAACATAGGTTGAACTTGATGGATGTGAGTCTTTTTTCAATCTCATCTACTATCTAACTGTAGCTGGAGTTGTGCGCAAAAAGAGCTGGAAATAGTCTTTGGACAGTGGCGCCTCTCATAACCACTCTTACTCCGGCGGAGCTGGTTCCTTTGTTTTGCTGCTGTGGTATTGGATCTGGAACCCTTAGTTCTTGCGAACTACTGAAGCTTGTACAAATCTTTGTTACGATGTTAATCTTAGATGGAACTGGTTCCCAATGGGATGCACGGATTCTTATGCACTAAACAGTCCTATACTTAACCCTTGCAGCCAATCTACTCCGTGGGAATAATATTCCCCACCTATCCCGGAGTTGCCAATACTTTACAAAACCTGACAGAGGGCTTCTTAGTTTGCTAAGGGCATGTGCGAACCTCGCACCTTTGCCGCTTCGCATACCAGACCCGGCCCACTTACCTGGCGACATTTTGTCTGAGCTGGCCGGACTTCTGGCCCATTTGCCCGAACATTACTAAGATGGGGGATACATGAATTACTCTTTCCCACTTAACACTCTGAGAGGGAGCCTTTCAACTACAGACTTTTTCCATACATCCTGGCATCGAACCAGCTGGATGCTTTAGAATTCTATGGCTGAATATGCGTTGTTACCTTGCAGGAGTTTCCTGCCATACATTTCTAAACTACAGTACTTACAAATTAAGCGTTCCCTATGTCTCTGGCACTTCAAAGGAAAATCCCAATATGCCCAACATGTTGGTACAATTAAAATAGGGGGACTTTAATTCATCAATTTTTATATAACTCTATAAAAATTGTGCGATATATTTCCTGATTTTACCCGAACAGTGCTCACAGGAAATCTCACGGCCCTAGGAGCTTCCTAACTCAAGTTTGCAAAAAGACACCTGCTGGGTTTTAAAACCATTTTTCCTATCATGCACTTACACAAACACACTGCCACAGTTATACACAATGTTTTTTTTGTTATTATAAGGTACTTAAAGCTGCAGTTCAGTCTTTTTTTTTTTTTAATTTATTTTTTTACTTCAATAGTTTCATGTGGGCAATCTCTAATTACCTAAAGAACTGTATAGCTGCAGGTCAATTCGTTCTCCATGTATTGATCGGCGAAATTTGATGACATCATTAGTGAAGGGATCTGTTTTTCTTCTGCTTCTTTCTCTCAGTGGAAGCTCATGAATATTCATGAGCACTCCTGCACTGACATGTTCTAGAGGGAGGGCAGGGCTGACAAAGGGGTGTGCTAGGGCTTGTGACAGGACATGAAGGGGCAGTGCCTTAGCAAATGGTTGTTAATAGAATACAAGAAAATTGGTCTTTCAAAGTTGTTATTTTTCCTTACTACAGAACAGATTTATTAAAAAAAACACATGCAGGATATTGACTGAACTGCAGCTTTAAATAACTTTTTGGGGTTGATCTTAGTTTCTATTGCAATACTTTTTTCATTATCCATTTTTGCTCATTTGATTTGCCCTTTTGCAATTTTTGTTACATTCCTTATAATTCTGATACGATATCTCTGTCCCTTCTGACTTAAAGAATCTAAACGCCTTCCTCTTTTCCATTTTCTCCCCTACCAGTTTATTTAGCCACATTGGTTTTGACTTATTTCTTTTATTTGCTCGTAGGGGAGGAGGAGCGCAGGTGTGCTCAATGGTATATGTGAATAAAAAATAAAGCAAATATAGTGCATAGTGGATACTGGTACATATCACTCTGTTAGCTATAAGTAATAGCACTCACAAAACTTATCGTAATTTTAAGTGTGTCAGAGATTCTTCTCTCTCTGACTGGAGCCCTTGTGATGAATATGTATCAGGATATCCCTCAGTAGGTAAGTATGGTAGACATGAAAAAGAAAGAGCCACAATAGTGCATACTATTTTACCAGATATATTCAATAAGAAGTATCAAGAGCAGTTAAACTCACATGTTCCAATAAAAAAACAGGCATTGGAGAGAACCACCGAATGCAGATGGACCCCGTCATACACAGCTTCGTAGCGTCTTAATCGCGTCTCACAATTGATTTCCGCGTACGTCACTTCCGTGGTCGTGTCATAGGTGAGGGCGGAAGCGCAGTCTGCCTCTGGAGTCAGCCCCAATATTGCCAGTCCTTCAGCTCTCTGGTTCTCAACGCTAACTACGCGTTTCGCTGGTGCTTCGTCAGAGTTATACTTATTACCCAAAGGTATACACTGATAAATGTGATTTTCTAACAATGGTTTAAAGACTGCCCACTTATCCCTGCAAAAAGTTACATAGTTAAAATAGCTGCTAAATCTCAACCCAATAGGCATTGGCAATCCATAATTGTAATGCCAGTAACTTTAGCAATACATCCCACATATCTTGGGAGGCAGGGCACGGTCCTCAGGAGTTGAAAATTCAGCGGTTCAGCTCTGGAGGACGCTAACCCCAACTTTCAATCCTGTATGAATATTTTTTTTTTAAAAAGGGGGTTACTTTAAACTTTTATAAATGTCTAAAGTTCTGAAAAAGTACAAAACATACCAAACTAAAATTATTTAAACCAACATGGAAAATAAAAACGAGATTAACATTAATACAGCATACACAAAGGCCGACTTGGTGCTATCGTACAGAAAGCCCCCACTGATGTCACCGTGATCATTTAATATTTTTACTGGCATTGCTAGAGAATAGTATTCTCCAAAGTAATTAAGATAACACTAAATTTTGTATTGAAAACACATTGTAAGCCTCACATCAGTGTATGATCATGACACGTTTCCATAGAAATCTCAATAGTTGAAAAAAAGTAATCATAAAGTTCAACCTATGCTAAATTTAGACAACAGATATTTATCCTATTTACAGTATTTTGATCTAGAAGGCAAACAAACAAAAAACCCAGTTAAACATCTAATGCTGTCTCAAGGGGGAAATTAAATTCTTCCTGACTTCAAATAATGGCACAAGATTTCTCCCTGGATCAACATTGTTCTTGTGTTTACTTATATGGTATATTCCTGTATAAACCTTTTCTTTCTAAAAAGACGTCCAACCATTTTTTATTTATTGTTTTATTTGTTGTTTGTGAAATCTCCTTTCCTCCATCTTAAGGGATGAGCCGATTTCATTTGTACTGCCCTTAGTATGAATAGTTCTTTCGAAAGCTCATTGTATTGTGCCCGATAGGTTTGTACATGGTTATCATATCCCCTCTTACACCCCTCTTTTCTAATGTAAAATAATCTAATTTAGCTGGCCTCTTCTCAAGTGTCAGATGTTCCATCCCCTTTATTCATTTGATGGCTCTTGTCTGCACTTTTTCTAGTTTCACAATGTCTTTATTAAGTGGTGTCCAAAACTATAATCCATATTCAAGGTGTGGTCTTACTAATACTTTATAGAGGGGTATAATTGTGCTTACATCCCTTCCGCCCATTTCCTGTTTAATGCAAGATAAGCTCTTATTTGACTTTGCAGCTACAGCATGGCTTTGGGCACTATTGCTGTCTATAAGCACTCCTAAACTCCTTCCCCATCAAGAATTTACCTACTTTCCCCCATTTAATTTGTAAGTCGCCTGTATATTCTTGTTTCCCAAATGCATAATCTTACATGTATCCGTTTTAAACCTTATCTGCCATTTACCTGCCCACGTTTCCAGTTTATCCAAGTCCTTGTGACGAGACACTACATCCTGCTCTGATTCTACGACCTTACACAATTTAGTGTCATCAGCAAAGGAGGAGACTTTTCTCTATGCCATCCTTAAGGTCATTAATAAACAAGTTAAAAAGCAGGGGTCCCAGTACCGATCCATGAGGTACTCCACTCAAGACCTTAGCCCAACCTGAAAAGTTCCATTTATGACAACACTCTGTTGTCTATCCTTCAACCAGTTTCAATCCAGGCGCAAATATTTGTTTACCAAGTCTAATTTCCTTTATTTTGTACACTTGCTATGGTGCCACACAAGGTTAAAGCCTTTGCAAAAATCTAAGTAGACAACATCAACTGTATTAGCCTGGTTTAAATTCATACTTACCTCCTCAAAATAACTAATATGGTTAGTTTGACACGATTTATCCTTCATAAATCCATGCCGACTGTTACTAATAGTTTTGTTATCCCTGAATATTCTCCCATATTATACATTCAAGTACAGTAGCTTCCCCACTATTTATGTCAGGCTTACAGGTCTGTAATTCCCCGGTTGTGATCTAGCTCCCTTTTTAAATATAGGCACCACGTCTGCTTTATGCCAATCTTGTGGTACTGAGACTGTAGAAATGGAGTCCTTGAAAATTAAATGTAATGGTTTGGCTATTACTGAGCTTAACTCCATAAGGACTCTTGGATGTATGCCATCAGGGCCAAGTGCTTTATTATTTACTTTAATTTTATCAAGCCGCCTATGCACTTCTATATTAACAAACAATTGGTTAACTGAGGAAGAAGTAAATAAGGAGAAAAAATATTTTTAATATTACCATTACCAGTGCTGAAGATTGTGGTATTTACTTTTGTCATGTTTTTTAACCGCCTCACATCCTCCTATGTCTTTCAACTGGTACTTTGCATCATTTAACTAAAACACTGCTGACAACACTGCTCCATGAAACTTTCACAAATATCTTTTTCGTTAGCTAAAGAATACACACAACACATTTCCTGCTATGTGACTTAATTGCTATTTTTTTTTAAATTATATCTTTAATCATACTATGAACCAAAACCATGGCACATAATAGGGAACTGCAATTAAGATCAACTAGATGAGAAACCAACACTGCAGACAGACATTCACAGTAATGTACAATGTTGCCATACTTTATTATTTTACATTAACAGGAATTTCCCCCAATTTTTCTATAGAATATACATGATATTGGTTATTGTCCAGTGCTATACATTGCAGAGTAAAATGGGTGACTTTGTATGTGTGAAATTAGTGCACTGCTTGGTTTAAAATAACAGTTACTATAGTTTATGTGTTTAAAAAATTGAATTAAGTCCCCAATGGAAAAGACACCGTACCATGTCTACCTTAATGGGGAACTAAAGAATTGTAAATTACATTAACATAACAAGAGTTTGTAACACAATGTATGAATTGGTAACCAATGAGAAAAATGTAAGTACCTATAGGAATAGATCAAAACTATCTAAAAAAATGATTTCACACAAATTCTTAATTGGTATTTCACAGTGGAAACTAAACCAACCTCTCTGAAAACATAACAAAAATGCAGGGTATTTATTTATCCTAGGGACATATGGAAGTTGCCCATGAAATACCTCTGCAGATAACTTGAAGAGGTTTATTCAATAAAGTGCCATAGTGCAGATTGGACACTATGCATGGAAACTCCTATTAAAGCCAATGGCAATTTCAGTGCGGTAGTACCAAATCGAAACTATCACATTATATTGCATAAGCCCCTACGTGTGAAGGAAGTGACTGTAAGAAAGCAAATCGCAGTTACAAAAAAAAAAGTCCAACAGGAGGTCTGGAAAAAAAAAACGAACAAAAAAAAAAGTATTTCTGGCATCTAACAAAAGCATTACTTCATTTATCACTGCTTTATCTATCCCTGGCTTCACAAAGCAATGACAAGATGGGACTGCAGGCTCTCCAGTGAGGTTTCTTTGTATATGTCATAAGGCAAAGAGGTCCAGTAAGGATGGAAGGATAAAATAAAGGAGAGGATGCAACACTACATGGTGTCCATAGGAAAAGGTTTTTCCCTTTTAGTCTCATCTGCAGGATGCAAAAAAAATTGAGTTGGTAGTATTTTTTGTTCCAGGTGAACTCTTTCATGCATCAAAAAAGCCAAGATTACTTCTTCACACAGCTGGGCCATGCCAACCCTCCACATGCTGCAGACACAATAATGTAGATGATAACCTGTAATAGATAAATGTGTGACAATCTTCAATAGATTAAGGACAAACATGTCTGAGTGGATCTATTGATTCGGTATCTTCCTGGACCCAGGCTTGGCTGTAAACCCTTTTCAATGCAGTATGTAACAGCTCAATGGAATCCATGTAATAAAATTGATAGGAAGCCAAAAGTGACATGTGCGCTAGGTGCTCACTTGCATGTCATTACCCAGAAACCTTGTCTGCAGCTAAACGAATGTATGACGTGACAATTGGCATTACGGAGTAGTGTTGGGCACTTGTGGAAAACATGCAAAGAAACTCACAGGTATACTACTATCTTGGCCAATTTTCAACAGAATAAGAAAATGAATATCTAAATATTTAAACATTAACTGATTAAATTGAAACATTCCTTACGTTTTGCTCTAATGGCAAGAAAGTATTTCATATTAGTGGATCATTTAGGAAATTATTCAGAAATGTGTGGTAGCTAACGTGAATGAGCTTATTGTAAGCAGTACAGCTACTGAGTAAGTAGTCCCTTACTATTGTGAGCACAGAAATAAATATATTTGTATATATGTACATTTGTAGAGAACAAAGGATGTTTTAGATAGGCACTTACAATAGTTACGATAACAATGATGATGGTCAACTTCAAATTCTTCATGCACATAGCTCTGGCGAGGTTTCTGCTTGTAGTCTTAAATGTGACAGACTAAAAAAAAAAAAGTGTATTTATATATAAATAGGTAGATCATATAAGATTTGTGGTTTTTCTTTTCTCGATGCCAGGATTTTGATAAGATGCATCTTCAAAATAAATGTTTACACTCAAACTTGTGACTTTCGAGGATATTTCGGATGTATGTATGTACATCTTTATTTATATAGCGCCATTAATGTACATATCGCTTCACAGTAGTAATACACGTGACAATTATATAAATAACAAATAACAGAACATTGAAATAAGTGCTTCAGACATAAAAGTAACATTTCGGAAGAGGAGTTCCTGCTCCAAAGAGCTTACAATCTAATTGGTAGTTAGGAAGAACGTAGAGACGGTAGGAGGGCATTCTGGTAAGTGCGTCTGCAGGTGGCCAAGCTTTATGCATCATGTGTATAGTATTAGCCTCGGTGCTACAGATATGCTTCTTTCAGCATGTCTTAAGGTGGGTCTTAAAGGTGGATAGGGAGGGTGCTAATCGGTTATTGAAGGGAAGGGCATTCCAGAGGTGTGGGGCAGTCAGTGAAAAAGGTTTAAGCTGGGAAAGGGCTTTAGATACAATGGGGGAAGAGAGAAGACATCCTTGATCTAAAAGGTATGTTTGTATTTTGTGTTGTCAGTTGGGCTTCTTGTCTGATTTGTGGATACTATCATGGGGTAAGGTCACTTTATAAAGTTAGGTTAGTGCCACCAAAAAGTAGTCCATTAAATGTACTTAATAGCATGTACTCTCTCAAAATACAAAAGAAATAAACATTAATACATATTAATGTAAATGTACCAACATTGTAATTACCAGTAAATGTTACTGTTTTTTAATCTCGACTGCTCATATGTTATAGTAGATGAGGTTGAAAAAAGACGTACGTCCATCAAGTTGAACCTATGCTAAATTTAGACGGCAGATACTGTAATCCTATATTTGCACTTACAGTATATTGATCCAGAGAAAGGCAAATGAAAAACCCCCAGTGACATATCATCCAATGATCTCATAAGGGGAAAACAATTCCTTCCTGACTCCAAATATTGGCAATCGGATTACTCCCTGGATCAATATCCTCTTCATGTTTACTTACTTGGTATATCTCTGTATACCTTTCCTTTCTAAAAAGGAAATGTCCAACTTTTTTTTTTTAAATATATTTATTGTATCTGCCATCACAGTCTCTATGGGTTATGAATTCCACATTGTAACTGACCTTGCTGTAAAGAACCCTTTCCTTTGTTGCTGGTGAAATCTTCTTTCCTTCAACCTTAAGGGGTGACCTGTGTCATGTGTAGTGCCCTTAGGATGAACAGTTCTTTTGACGGCTCCTTGAACTGTCCCCGAATAATTTGTATATAGTTATCATATCCCCTCTTAGATGCCTCTTTTCTAATGTAAATAAATCTAATTTAGCTAGCCTCTCCTCATACAGTAAGTTAGAATGTCCATCCCCTTTATTAATGTGGTGGCTCTTCTCTGCACTCTCTCTAGTTCCATAATGTCTTTTCTAAGGAGTGGTGCCCAAAATTGTACTCCATACTCAAGGTGTGGTCTTACTGATGCTTTGTAAAGGGGCATAATTATGTTTACTTCCTATCCATCCTTTGCCCATTTAATGCAAGATAAGATCTTGTTTGCCTTTGCAAAATCTAGAAGTCCTGCAAAGGCTTTTGATACTGTTGATCATGCTATCCTGCTTAAACTCCAGAGCTCTGGAATAGGGAAGTATGCTTTAAACTGGTTTCAGTCCTACCAATCAGGTAGATCCCAACATGTGTCCATCTCAGGCTCTAACTCCAACCCCCTGGATATCACCTGTGGTGTACCGCAAGGCTCTGTTCTGGGACCCCTACTCTTCTCAGTGTTCATCAATGATCTTCCCACAGCTTGGCAGGAAGCCTCAATACACATGTATGTAGATGACAACCCTACAGTATATGCACACAGCCATAGCCTCTCTGACCTTCAACACATAATTCAGTATGACTTTTTGAGACGCGAAAACTGGATTTCCCAAAACAAACTGTTTTTAAACACGACAAGACTGTAACAATGCTATTTGGGACCAAGACTAAATTTTTTAAAGCTTCCAGCGACTGAGCTCCAGATTAGAACCAACTAACACCACCCTAACCCCTGTCACTAGTATTAAATACTTGGGCATATGGTTTGACTCCCACTTAACATTCGGTATGCATATTGATAACCTGACAACCAAGACCTATGCCAAGCTAAGGGTTCTTTACAGGAACAAATCCTCCCTAAGTCTCCTGGTCAGAAAGCGTATCGCACAGCAGATGCTAATGCCAATTATTATTACAATGGAGACATGGTGTATGGCTCGGCACCTCAAACCCACCTTAGCAAACTTGACACCCTCTACAATTCAATTTGTCGTTTTGTTCTCCAATGCAACTAACACATCACTGCGAAATGCTCAAAGAACTAGATTGGTCATCACTTGAGTCTAGGTGCAAAGTTCACCTTTCCTGTCTTGCCTTCAAATACTTTATGGGCAAGCAACCCAGCTACCTGAACAAGCTCCTCACCCCTACCACATGCAGCACCTATCATCTGAGATGAGACTCCAAAAGACTGTTCATGGTCCCAAGGCTCAACAAAGTATCCGGACGTTCCTCCTCTTACCGTGCACCCCAAAACTGGAACAACCTACCAGACTCTCACACCCACCACCAGTTTAAGTTCTTTCAAATCTAAGGCTGTCACACATTTTAATCTGGTCTGTAACTGTTTCATACGCCCATAATATATATTATCTTTAACTCTGCATGCAATGTCTTGTATATAATGTATACCCTGTTCATTTATGTAACTATTTGTAACCATGTATTATTTGTCTTAACTCTGTGCCCAGGACATACTTGAAAACGAGAGGTAACTCTCAATGTATTACTTCCTGGTAAAATATTTTATAAATAAATAAACTTTGGGCACTATTGCTAAGCCTGCTGTCTACAAGCACTCCTAAATCCTTCTCCATCAAGGGTTCCCCTTATATATCCCCATTTAATTTGTAAGTCTCCTGTTTATTCTTGTTTCCCAAATGCATAATCTTACATTTATCTGTATCAAACCTCATCTGCCATTTACCTGCCCAAGTTTGCTTAAAAAAAAAAAGTCAATTGGAGATGTTTTTAAATCAGGAGCCATGCTCGGACCGCATTATAAGCAGATCCGCATGGTAGTGGATCGCGCTTTAACGAGGTTGAGCTGTAATAGGTTTTAAATCCGGTTAGACATAGTCCACCACCTCTTCTATTTGCTCGATCCTTCTGAAAAAGGGAATAACCCTCTAAATGAACTGTCCAGTCATGAGTTTCATCCCACCATGTATCAGTAATGCCTATGATATCATACAGCTCCACTGTAGCTATTAATTCAAGCTCACCCATTTTATCTGTCAGTCTTCTTGCATGCATTTAAGTTTTTTTCCCAGTCTGCACTATTATCTGCTCCTGCCTTTCTACTCCAAGTGGGTTTAGTCTTTAGAAGTTGTCTAGTATGATCTGTACTTAAAATGGGTGTCTCCCTGGTTGCAAAACTCCCACTTGCCTCCATTCTCTATTGCCATGAACCCTTGCTATTTCCCCATTGCTCCTGAGGAAGCTGTTGCATACAGCGAAACGCGTTGAGCCGAGTAGCAGCACAGCTGAAGCACAGTCTGGGTAGCTGTTCCATCCCCGAAGGCACAGTGTCGGCACTGCGATCCCACCATCCCTTCTTCCATCCGCTCCAACCGGAAGTCGTCAGTCCAAGGCCCGGACGTGACGTCAGATGCTCTCCATCCGCGACCGGACGAGGGGGCACCCTCGTGGAGGGATACTGAAGGGACTGGAGTTACTACTTCCCGAGTACCGACCAACTGCCTCAAGTAAAATCTTACGTGAATTCGATCGTATGTCACATTGTGAGTACATGTCCTATGCATTTTTAATCATAAAGTTTGGTGTTTTCTGGTCAACACTATGGTTTCTCTCTATTCCTGCATGACTGCTTGTATCTGACTGGGAGTTGAAACCTTCATGAACATATCATCCAGCCCTATACCAGTATTCACTGCTGTGTGCTGCGGCCATATTCACCTGTCACTGCAAGTTGGAGTCTTCAAGAACTACCTCTAAACCACTTGCTGTTTTTTTATCTTACTTGTTGTAAGTAGGCCATCTATAAGAGCCAAGTTTTCTCACTGCAGACCACTTTTTAGTTAACTCACTGCACCATGATTTTTTATATGTTTTTTCTTTCTAGGTGTTCCTGATGACATCGCTCCCTTCCTGCCCTGGATCCTAACTACTTGTAAGGGAATCAGTGCATATTCCCAGTGAAGGTTGAGAATATTCTAGCTACAGTACACCTTATAATTTTATTACTATATATTTTTTCTTTATATTATTGTTGTTTTAGCGCCGTTCCAAGTCACTGGGTTTCACACTATTTCCCCATCCCCAACTATTCTATTTAGTTCGTTATCTGTTTCTTGACCTCCCCATCATCCATCCAATATATAAGCAATATATCCTTTTTTCTTATTTGTGGAGGCAGTTACACTTTCCGCTCTTCCCCCACTCCCATTTCATAATTATTCCTTGGTGCTGGAGTTTGAGAATTTATTCTGCTGTGTGCCTCAAAATTCATTTTTGGCATACATGTCTGATCACTCTGCAAGTTGAGTTTACTGTAGGATGGTAAGTTACCCAGAAAATAATTTAACTTTCAACACCACATTTTACACTTTTCCTTCTCTTAAAAGTATTGTTGGATTAGGAGAAAGCAACCAAATAATTTAAAGGTTTTTCCTCCTCCACTCAAATTGTGTGTTTAATATGCCACAAGTGAACTCTTAGTCTTTACTTTAACAAACTTTCAATGAATACTTACAGAGTCAACAAGGTTTTCTGTTTTATCAATTAATAACTCTAATCGTTCTCCTCTTTGAGCAACCAAATCTAGAGTAAAAAAAAAATATATATACACACGTAAACCATTGCAATACAAGTTTGGATTTAATGCCACACACAAAATATATATTGGCCGATTAGACCACAACCCAAAGGGAATCTGTATCCCTCATGCTTTTTTTTTTTTTTTTTAAATCTCTCGTGTCTACATGTGATGTAGTGGTTTAGATTTTGAAAAATTAAGGTTATTTGCAAAAGGAATAACATTGAATTAAAGGAAACTAGCTATTTAACCATTTTAATAGTCTACAAAATGTTGCAGTACTCTTTAAACAGACTCAAGATTTGGATAAGGATAAAATCATTCTCGTCTTTAAAATTAAAGAAAATAAGCTTCTGAATTATAGAAAAATTCAGGCATGACGAAATTCTATTATTTCTGAATATAGTATATACTGTGAAGAGGTTACAATAGGTATTCAGCTGATATTTTGTACCGTTGTATTTTGTGCTTTAAGTAATGTCAGCTGTTAATAAAAGATACTTTGTATCATGCTCTTGAGAAATACATGTATGTTTTTTATTGAGAAAAAAGTATGAAATATATGTCTATTGTGTTAAAATAGTGCCGTTGTCATAACTACTTTGAAGCTAGATATCTGCATTCAAGACCTGCAGTCTCTGCCCACCCGGCAAGACAATTTACATCAAACCATTTGAATGTTTTAACCAAAATTACCTATATTCCGGACCATAATGCCTTTCAGTTCATCCACCTGGGTTTGAGTCTCCACCACACGGTCTACACTTTTATTTTCTGAGTGGTGTTTCTAATGAAAGATAAGAAAAACAAAATTAGTTCTATATAAAAAATAAAAAAAAATTAAAAGGCAATCCTCGCAGCACTTAAAAAAAGAAAAAAAATAAATTATATAATATATATCTATATACAGCTAAACCCCGTTATAACGCGCCTCGCTATACCGCGATTCGGTTATAATGCGGTTTTCCCGTGGCTCCCGTTTTTAAAAAAACACACACTGCACTGCACACACTCACTGAACACACACTGCTCATTGCTCACACACTGCACACACACTGCTCATTGCTCACACTGCACACACTGACACACTGCACACACACTGCTCATTGCTCACACTGCACACACTGACACACTGCTCATTGCTCACACTGCACACACTGCACACACACTGCTCATTGCTCACACTGCACACACTGACACTGCTCATTGCTCATTGCTCACACTGCACACACTGACACACTGCTCATTGCTCACACTGCACGCTCACACTACACACACTACACACACCACACACACACACACACACTACACATATACATAAATCAGCCTTACCTTGGGGATGATTGGTGAGGCATGTGGCTGCAGGGGGGGGGGGGGGGCGTGCCGGTGGGGGTGGTGCTGCGGTGGAGGGGGATGATGGCTGCGGGGGCCCCCGATGCTGCGGGGGCTGGTGGGATGGCTCGGTGCAGCGCGGGGGGCATGGGGGGGGGGGCAGGACGACCCTGCGCTACGGCAGGGCCAGGGGGCCCTGTATTGCGGCGCGAGGGCCCTGTGCTGCGGCGGGGGGGAGCCGGACCGGAGGGGAATCCCCCCTCCCATCTCCTGTCACGCGGTGACAGGGGAAGCTGAAGCCGAAGCCGGAGGGGAATCCCCCCTCCCATCTCCTGTCACGCGGTGACAGGGGAAGCTGAAGCCGAAGCCGGAGGGGCATCCCCCCTCCCATCTCCTGTCCCGCGGTGACAGGGGAAGCTGAAGCCGGAGGGGAATCCCCCCTCCCATCTCCTGTCACGCTGTGACGGGGAAGCCGGGACCGCGGGGTAAATATGCACTGATGCGGCGGCCATTTTTAAAAAAAAATTAGCGCGACCCCGTTAGTAACGCGGGGGTCTCGGGGTGGACCCCGAGGACCGCGTTATAACCGGGTTTAGCTGTATATATATATCTATATCTCTATATGTCTATATATCTTGGTTTTGATATATGCAGACTTTGATTACCTTTATTGAAAATTAATTAACTAAGCTGCTGGTTCTTTCCCATGATTGATCAGCAAAGATCATGTTTCCCAGGGTTCAATAAATGGCTGCCTCCAACTACTGGAAACAAATGATCAAACATGTAAGTGTTGCAAAGATCTTGTACTGCTGGGGACATGTGCTAAAAGCTGCTATAGAAATCCAAGGATGCTCAGTATATTAATAACATATGGCATTAATAGTATAATACATTTAAAAAAAAACTATTATCCAATACTACAGATCTGATTTAAAAACACATGTACAGTAGGATATTGCTTGGATTGCGCATTTAAAAGCTAAAATGTTCAGTGATTCATCCATTGTTTTTTTATTTAAAGAAATATATACTGTACCTTTCATAGTGTCAATGTAAGGCTCTGAATACTGACACTTCTGAGTATTTTTATCAAGGCAAATTGAGAAAAAATGCATGCAAATGTCATGCTTTTTAACTTTATATGCATCAATTTGATGAGACTTTGCTCCAATTTTTATGCCATGTGCAAAAATTATGACTGAAGTGGTTACAACAAAAAACAAAGAAGCCCAAAGCTACATCCAATGAGATAAAAATACACAGTGAAATGCATAATATACAAACACACACACACACACACACACACACACACACACACACACACTAAAATATATAAATAAAATACATTTAATAAATTCCTAGTCAGAACATTCGTTTTTATGTATTTATTGTATTACATTATACTACAATTAGTCCTTGTTACGTGTGTGTGTGTAAATGTCGGATCTAGAAATAAAAGCCAGATGTGAATGACTAGTTTCCTGAACCCCTTAACCAATGTCTGGATGTCCCCGCTTCACAATATCACAATAAGCAGCAATCCCACCTGGGATCTTACCTGATCCGCAGTCCCTCTATGTCCAGGTACCCTCATTCCCGCAATGTTATACATTGAAGGGGATGTGTTCCCTACCTGTCTTCTGGGTTAGGGGGGGTTCCGATGTCTTCCGTGTGAAGCTTGAGTCAAATCTGGAAGACAGCAGTATAGGTTATTTCGGTGTAGTATAGGGCAGTTAAGATATATAGGGTAAATAAGAGATCCAGAGTGGGAGAGAGAGTGAGAGAGTGGGAGAGAGAGTGAGAGAGTGGGAGAGAGAGTGAGAGAGTAAGAGAGTGGGAGAGAGAGAGTGAGAGAGTGGGAGAGAGGGAGAGAGAGAGGGAGGGAGGGAGGGAGAGATAGAGAGAGGGGGAGAGTGTGGGGGAGAGAGGGAGAGTGTGGGGGAGAGAGGGAGAGTGTGGGGGAGAGAGGGAGAGAGGGAGAGTGTGGGGGAGAGAGGGAGAGGGAGAGTGTGGGGGAGAGAGGGCGAGAGAGAGGGAGAGTGTGGGGGAGAGAGAGCGAGGGAGAGTGTGGGGGAGAGAGGGAGAGTGTGGGGGAGAGAGTGAGGGAGAGTGTGAGAGTGTGGGGGAGAGAGGGAGGGAGAGGGAGAGGGAGGGAGGAGAGAGGGAGGGTGAGGGAGGGAGGGAGAGAGGTAGAGTGTGGGGGAGAGAGAGAGAGGGAGAGTGTGGGGGAGAGGGGGAGAGTGTGGGGGAGAGGGGGAGAGTGTGGGGGAGAGGGGGAGAGTGTGGGGGAGAGGGGGAGAGTGTGGGGGAGAGTGTGGGGGAGAGTGTGGGGGAGAGTGTGGGGGAGAGTGTGGGGGAGAGTGTGGGGGAGAGTGTGGGGGAGAGAGGGAGAGTGTGGGGGAGAGAGGGAGAGGGAGAGTGTGGGGGAGAGAGGGAGAGGGAGAGTGTGGGGGAGAGAGAGAGAGGGAGAGTGTGGGGGAGAGAGGGAGGGAGAGTGTGGGGGAGAGAGGGAGAGTGTGGGGGAGAGAGAGAGAGTGTGGGGGAGAGAGAGAGAGTGTGGGGGAGAGAGAGGGGGTGAGAGAGGGAGAGAGAGTGGGAGAGGGAGAGAGAGGGAGAGAGAGTGGGAGAGAGAGTGAGAGAGTGGGAGAGTGGGAGAGAGAGTGAGAGAGTGGGAGAGTGTGGGGGGGAGAGAGAGAGAGAGAGGGAGTGTGGGGGAGAGAGAGGGGGGAGAGAGGGAGAGTATGGGGGAGAGAGGGAGAATGTGGGGGAGAGAGAGAGAGAGGGAGAGTGTGGGGGAGAGAGGGAGGGAGAGGGAGGGAGAGAGAGTGAGAGAGTGGGAGAGAGAGTGAGAGTGAGAGAGTGAGAGTGTGGGAGAGTGAGAGTGAGAGAGTGAGAGTGAGAGTGAGAGTGAGAGAGTGAGAGAGTGAGAGTGAGAGAGAGAGAGAGAGGGAGAGTGTGGGGGAGAGAGAGAAAGGGAGAGTGTGGGGGAGAGAGGAGAGAGTGTGGGGGAGAGAAGGAGAGTGTGGGGAGAGAAGGAGAGGGAGAGTGGGGGAGAGAGAGGAGAGGAGAGTGTGGGGGAGAGAGAGAGAGGGAGAGTGTGGGGAGAGAGGGAGAGTGTGGGGGAGAAGAGGGAGAGTGTGGGGGTGAGAGAGAGAGAGAGAGAGAGAGGGAGTGTGGGGGAGAGATAGAGAGAGGGTGAGTGTGGGAGAGAGGGAGAGTGGGGGAGAGAGAGAGGGAGAGTGTGGGGGAGAGAGAGAGGGGAGAGTGTGGGGAGAGAGAGAGGGCAAGTGGGGGAGAGAGAGAGGGTGAGTGGGGGAGAGAGAGAGTGGGGAGAGAGAGAGAGGCGAGTGGGGGAGAGAGAGAGAGGGAGAGTGTGGGGGAGAGAGAGAGAGGGAGAGTGTGGGGGAGAGAGAGAGAGGGAGAGTGTGGGGGAGAGAGAGAGAGGGAGAGTGTGGGGGAGAGAGAGAGAGGGAGAGTGTGGGGGAGAGAGAGAGAGGGAGAGTGTGGGGGAGAGAGAGAGAGAGAGAGTGTGGGGGGGAGATGATACACAGAGAGAGAGGGTGGGTGACTGGCTGACTGGGTGGGTGACTGGCTGACTGGTGGGTGACTGACTGGCTGACTGGGTGGCTGACTGGGTGGCTGACTGACTGGCTGACTGGGTGGTGACTGACTGGCTGACTGGGTGGGTGACTGGGTGGGTGACTGACTGGCTGACTGGGTGGGTGACTGACTGACTGGCTGACTGGGTGGGTGACTGGCTGACTGGGTGGGTGACTGACTGACTGGCTGACTGGGTGGGTGGGTGACTGACTGACTGGCTGACTGGGTGGGTGACTGACTGACTGACTGGCTGACTGGGTGGGTGACTGACTGACTGACTGGCTGACTGGGTGGGTGACTGACTGACTGGCTGACTGGGTGGGTGACTGACTGACTGGCTGACTGGGTGGGTGACTGACTGGGTGGGTGACTGGGTGGGTGACTGACTGACTGACTGACTGGGTGACTGGGTGGGTGACTGACTGACTGGCTGGCTGGCTGACTGACTGACTGGCTGACTGGCTGACTGACTGACTGACTGGCTGACTGACTGGCTGACTGGCTGACTGACTGGCTGACTGACTGACTGGCTGACTGACTGCTGACTGACTGACTGGCTGACTGGCTGACTGACTGGCTGACTGGGTGGGTGACTGACTGGCTGACTGACTGGCTGACTGACTGGCTGACTGGGTGGGTGACTGACTGGCTGACTGGGTGACTGACTGGCTGACTGGGTGGGTGACTGACTGACTGACTGACTGGCTGACTGACTGGCTGACTGGCTGACTGACTGGCTGACTGACTGGCTGACTGACTGGCTGACTGGGTGGGTGACTGACTGGCTGACTGGGTGACTGACTGGCTGACTGGGTGGGTGACTAACTGACTGGCTGACTGGGTGGGTGACTGACTGACTGGCTGACTGGGTGGGTGACTGACTGACTGGCTGACTGGGTGGGTGACTGACTGACTGGGTGGGTGACTGACTGACTGACTGGGTGGGTGACTGACTGACTGACTGACTGGCTGACTGACTGGCTGACTGACTGGCTGACTGGCTGACTGACTGGCTGACTGACTGGCTGACTGGGGTGGGTGACTGACTGGCTGACTGGGTGACTGACTGGCTGACTGGGTGGGTGACTGACTGACTGGCTGACTGGGTGGGTGACTGACTGACTGGCTGACTGGGTGGGTGACTGACTGACTGGGTGGGTGACTGACTGACTGACTGGCTGGGTGACTGACTGACTGACTGGCTGACTGGGTGGGTGGGTGACTGACTGACTGGCTGGGTGGGTGACTGACTGACTGACTGCTGACTGGGTGGGTGACTGACTGACTGGCTGACTGGGTGGGTGACTGACTGACTGACTGGCTGACTGGGTGGGTGACTGACTGACTGACTGGCTGACTGGGTGGGTGACTGACCTGACTGACTGGTGGGTGACTGACTGACTGACTGGGTGGGTGACTGACTGACTGACTGGTGGGTGACTGGCTGACTGGGTGGGTGACCTGGGTGGGGTGACTGACTGACTGACTGACTGACTGACTGACTGGGTGGGTGACTGGCTGACTGGCTGACTGGCTGACTGGCTGACTGGCTGACTGGCTGACTGGCTGACTGGCTGGCTGGCTGGCTGGCTGGCTGGCTGACTGGGTGACTGACTGACTGGCTGACTGACTGGCTGACTGACTGGCTGACTGGGTGGGTGACTGACTGGCTGACTGGGTGGGTGACTGACTGGCTGACTGGGTGACTGGGTGACTGACTGACTGGGTGGGTGACTGGCTGACTGGGTGGGTGACTGACTGGCCTGGGTGACTGACTGACTGGCTGACTGGGTGGGTGACTGACTGGCTGACTGACTGGCTGACTGGGTGGGTGACTGACTGACTGGATGGGTGACTGACTGGCTGACTGACTGGCTGACTGGGTGGGTGACTGACTGACTGGGTGGGTGACTGACTGGCTGACTGACTGGCTGACTGGGTGGGTGACTGACTGACTGGGTGGGTGACTGACCTGGCTGACTGGGTGGGTGACTGACTGACTGGGTGGGTGACTGACTGGCTGACTGACTGGCTGACTGGGTGGGTGACTGACTGACTGGTGGGGTGACTGGCTGACTGGCTGACTGACTGGCTGACTGGCTGACTGACTGGCTGACTGACTGACTGACTGGTGGGTGACTGACTGACTGACTGACTGACTGACTGGGTGGGTGACTGACTGACTGACTGACTGGGTGGGTGACTGACTGACTGACTGACTGACTGGGTGGGTGACTGACTGACTGACTGACTGGCTGACTGGCTGACTGGCTGACTGGCTAGCTGACTGGCTGACTGACTGACTGACTGACTGGGTGGGTGGGTGACTGACTGACTGGCTGACTGGCTGACTGGCTGACTGGCTGACTGGCTGACTGGCTGACTGGCTGGCTGACTGGCTGACTGGCTGACTGACTGACTGACTGACTGGGTGGGTGACTGACTGACTGACTGGCTGACTGGCTGACTGACTGGCTGACTGGCTAGCTGACTGGCTGACTGACTGGTGGGTGACTGACTGACTGACTGACTGGGTGGGGTGACTGACTGACTGGCTGACTGACTGGCTGACTGACTGACTGGGTGGGTGACTGACTGGCTGACTGGGTGGGTGACTGACTGACTGGGTGACTGACTGACTGACTGACTGGGTGGGTGACTGACTGACTGACTGACTGACTGACTGGGTGGTGACTGACTGACTGGCTGACTGGGTGACTGACTGGCTGACTGGGTGGGTGACTGACTGACTGGCTGACTGGGTGGTGACTGACTGACTGGGTGGTGACTGACTGACTGGCTGACTGGGTGGGTGATGACTGACTGGCTGACTGGTGGGTGACTGACTGACTGGCTGACTGGCTGACTGGGTGGGTGACTGACTGACCTGGGTGGGTGACTGACTGACTGGCTGACTGACTGGCTGACTGGCTGACTGGTGGGTGACTGACTGACTGGGTGGGTGACTGACTGACTGACTGGGTGGGTGACTGACTGGACTGACTGGGTGGGTGACTGACTGACTGGGGTGGGTGACTGACTGGCTGACTGACTGGCTGACTGGGTGGTGACTGACTGACTGGGTGGTGACTGACTGAGCTGACTGGCTGACTGGGTGGGTGACTGACTGACTGCTGACTGGCTGACTGGGTGGGTGACTGACTGACTGGGTGGGTGACTGACTGCTGACTGGCTGACTGGCTGACTGGGTGGGTGACTGACTGGCTGACTGACTGGCTGACTGGGTGGGTGACTGACTGACTGACTGACTGGGTGGGTGACTGACTGGCTGACTGACTGACTGACTGACTGGGTGGGTGACTGACTGACTGGGTGGGTGACTGACTGACTGGGTGGGTGACTGACTGGCTGACTGACTGACTGACTGGGTGGGTGACTGACTGGCTGACTGACTGGCTGACTGGGTGGGTGACTGACTGACTGACTGACTGGGTGGGTGACTGACTGGCTGACTGACTGACTGACTGACTGGGTGGTGACTGACTGACTGGGTGGGTGACTGACTGGCTGACTGACTGGCTGACTGGGTGGGTGACTGACTGACTGGGTGACTGACTGACTGACTGACTGGGTGGGTGACTGACTGGCTGACTGACTGACTGACTGGGTGGGTGACTGACTGACTGGGTGGGTGACTGACTGGCTGACTGACTGGCTGACTGGGTGGGTGACTGACTGACTGGGTGACTGACTGACTGACTGACTGACTGACTGACTGGCTGACTGACTGACTGACTGACTGGCTGACTGGCTGACTGACTGGGTGACTGACTGACTGACTGACTGGCTGACTGGGTGGGTGACTGACTGACTGACTGGGTGGGTGACTGACTGGCTGACTGGGTGGGTGACTGACTGGCTGGCTGACTGACTGGCTGACTGACTGGCTGGGTGGGTGACTGGCTGGCTGACTGGCTGACTGGGTGGGTGACTGACTGGCTGACTGACTGGCTGACTGGCTGACTGACTGGCTGACTGACTGGCTGACTGACTGGCTGACTGGCTGACTGGGTGGGTGACTGACTGACTGACTGACTGGGTGGGTGACTGACTGACTGACTGGGTGGGTGACTGACTGGCTGACTGACTGACTGGCTGACTGACTGACTGGCTGACTGACTGGCTGACTGACTGGCTGGGTGGGTGACTGGCTGGCTGACTGGCTGACTGACTGGCTGACTGACTGGCTGACTGACTGGCTGACTGGCTGACTGGGTGGGTGACTGACTGGCTGACTGACTGGCTGACTGACTGACTGGCTGACTGGCTGACTGGCTGACTGGCTGACTGGGTGGGTGACTGACTGACTGGCTGACTGGCTGACTGGCTGACTGGCTGACTGGCTGACTGGGTGGGTGACTGACTGGGTGGGTGACTGACTGACTGGCTGGGTGACTGACTGACTGACTGGCTGGGTGACTGACTGACTGACTGGCTGGGTGACTGACTGACTGGGTGGGTGACTGACTGACTGACTGGCTGGGTGACTGACTGGCTGACTGACTGACTGACTGGCTGACTGGGTGGGTGACTGGCTGACTGGGTGACTGACTGGCTGACTGGGTGACTGACTGACTGGCTGGGTGACTGACTGACTGGCTGGGTGACTGACTGACTGGCTGGGTGACTGACTGACTGGCTGGGTGACTGACTGACTGGCTGGGTGACTGACTGACTGGCTGGGTGACTGACTGGGTGGGTGACTGACTGACTGGGTGGGTGACTGACTGACTGGCTGGGTGACTGACTGACTGGGTGGGTGACTGACTGACTGGGTGGGTGACTGACTGACTGGGTGGGTGACTGACTGACTGGCTGGGTGACTGACTGGCTGACTGGCTGACTGGCTGACTGGGTGGGTGACTGACTGGCTGACTGGCTGACTGGCTGACTGGCTGACTGGCTGACTGGCTGACTGGCTGACTGGCTGACTGGGTGGGTGACTGGCTGACTGGGTGGGTGACTGGCTGACTGGGTGACTGACTGGCTGACTGGGTGACTGACTGACTGGCTGGGTGACTGGCTGACTGGGTGGGTGACTGGCTGACTGGGTGACTGACTGGCTGACTGGGTGACTGACTGACTGGCTGGGTGACTGACTGACTGACTGGCTGGGTGACTGACTGACTGACTGGGTGGGTGACTGACTGACTGGCTGGGTGACTGACTGGCTGACTGGGTGGGTGACTGACTGACTGGCTGGGTGACTGACTGGCTGACTGGGTGGGTGACTGACTGACTGACTGGCTGGGTGACTGACTGGCTGACTGGGTGGGTGACTGACTGACTGGGTGGGTGACTGACTGACTGGGTGGGTGACTGACTGACTGACTGGCTGGGTGACTGACTGGCTGACTGACTGACTGGCTGGGTGACTGACTGGCTGACTGGCTGACTGGCTGACTGGGTGGGTGACTGACTGGCTGACTGGCTGACTGGGTGGGTGACTGGCTGACTGGGTGGGTGACTGGCTGACTGGGTGGGTGACTGGCTGACTGGGTGACTGACTGACTGGCTGGGTGACTGGCTGACTGGGTGGGTGACTGGCTGACTGACTGGCTGGGTGACTGACTGACTGGCTGGGTGACTGACTGACTGGCTGGGTGACTGACTGACTGGGTGGGTGACTGACTGACTGACTGGCTGGGTGACTGACTGGCTGACTGGGTGGGTGACTGACTGACTGACTGGCTGGGTGACTGACTGGCTGACTGGGTGGGTGACTGGCTGACTGACTGGCTGGGTGACTGACTGGCTGGGTGACTGGCTGACTGACTGGCTGGGTGACTGACTGGCTGACTGGGTGGGTGACTGGCTGACTGGGTGACTGACTGGCTGACTGGGTGGCTGACTGGCTGACTGACTGGCTGACTGACTGACTGACTGACTGGCTGACTGGCTGACTGACTGGCTGGGTGACTGACTGACTGGCTGGGTGACTGACTGGCTGACTGGCTGACTGGGTGGGTGACTGACTGGCTGACTGGCTGACTGGGTGGGTGACTGGCTGACTGGGTGGGTGACTGGCTGACTGGGTGGGTGACTGGCTGACTGGGTGGGTGACTGGCTGACTGGGTGACTGACTGACTGGCTGGGTGACTGGCTGACTGGGTGGGTGACTGGCTGACTGACTGGCTGGGTGACTGACTGACTGGCTGGGTGACTGACTGACTGGCTGGGTGACTGACTGACTGGGTGGGTGACTGACTGACTGACTGGCTGGGTGACTGACTGGCTGACTGGGTGGGTGACTGACTGACTGACTGGCTGGGTGACTGACTGACTGACTGGCTGGGTGACTGACTGGCTGACTGACTGGCTGGGTGACTGACTGGCTGGGTGACTGGCTGACTGACTGGCTGGGTGACTGACTGGCTGACTGGGTGGGTGACTGGCTGACTGGGTGACTGACTGGCTGACTGGGTGGCTGACTGGCTGACTGACTGGCTGACTGACTGACTGACTGACTGGCTGACTGGCTGACTGACTGGCTGGGTGACTGACTGACTGGCTGGGTGACTGACTGGCTGGCTGGGTGACTGACTGGCTGGCTGACTGGCTGGCTGGCTGGCTGGCTGACTGGCTGACTGGCTGACTGGCTGACTGGCTGACTGGCTGACTGGGTGGGTGACTGACTGGCTGACTGGCTGACTGGCTGACTGGCTGACTGGCTGACTGGCTGACTGGCTGACTGGCTGACTGGCTGACTGACTGGCTGGCTGACTGGCTGACTGGCTGACTGGCTGACTGGCTGACTGGGTGGGTGACTGACTGACTGACTGGCTGGGTGACCGACTGGCTGACTGGGTGACTGGCTGACTGGCTGGCTGACTGGCTGACTGGCTGACTGGCTGACTGGGTGGGTGACTGACTGACTGACTGGCTGGGTGACCGACTGGCTGACTGGGTGACTGGCTGACTGGGGGGGTGACTGGCTGACTGGGGGGGTGACCGACTGGCTGGCTGACTGGGGGGGTGACCGACTGGCTGGCTGACTGGGGGGGTGACCGACTGGCTGGCTGACTGGGGGGGTGACCGACTGGCTGGCTGACTGGGGGGGTGACCGACTGGCTGGCTGACTGGGGGGGTGACCGACTGGCTGGCTGACTGGGGGGGTGACCGACTGGCTGGCTGACTGGGGGGGTGACCGACTGGCTGGCTGACTGGGGGGGTGACCGACTGGCTGGCTGACTGGGGGGGTGACCGACTGGCTGGCTGACTGGGGGGGGTGACCGACTGGCTGGCTGGCTGACTGGGGGGGGTGACCGACTGGCTGGCTGGCTGACTGGGGGGGTGACCGACTGGCTGGCTGACTGGGGGGGTGACCGACTGGCTGGCTGACTGGGGGGGTGACCGACTGGCTGGCTGACTGGGGGGGTGACCGACTGGCTGGCTGACTGGGGGGGTGACCGACTGGCTGGCTGACTGGGGGGGTGACCGACTGGCTGGCTGACTGGGGGGTTGACCGACTGGCTGGCTGACTGGGGGGGTGACCGACTGGCTGGCTGACTGGGGGGGTGACCGACTGGCTGGCTGACTGGGGGGGTGACCGACTGGCTGGCTGGCTGACGGGGGGTGACCGACTGGCTGGCTGGCTGACGGGGGGTGACCGACTGGCTGGCTGGCTGGGGGGGTGACCGACTGGCTGGCTGACTGGGGGGGTGACCGACTGGCTGGCTGACTGGGGGGGTGACCGACTGGCTGGCTGACTGGGGGGGTGACCGACTGGCTGGCTGACTGGGGGGGTGACCGACTGGCTGGCTGACTGGGGGGGTGACCGACTGGCTGGCTGACTGGGGGGGTGACCGACTGGCTGGCTGACTGAGGGGGTGACCGACTGGCTGGCTGACTGAGGGGGTGACCGACTGGCTGGCTGACTGGGGGGGTGACCGACTGGCTGGCTGACTGGGGGGGTGACCGACTGGCTGGCTGACTGGGGGGGTGACCGACTGGCTGGCTGACTGGGGGGGTGACCGACTGGCTGGCTGACTGGGGGGGTGACCGACTGGCTGGCTGACTGGGGGGGTGACCGACTGGCTGGCTGACTGGGGGGGTGACCGACTGGCTGGCTGACTGGGGGGGTGACCGACTGGCTGGCTGACTGGGGGGGTGACCGACTGGCTGGCTGACTGGGGGGGTGACCGACTGGCTGGCTGACTGGGGGGGTGACCGACTGGCTGGCTGACTGGGGGGGTGACCGACTGGCTGGCTGACTGGGGGGGTGACCGACTGGCTGGCTCTGGGGGGGTGACCGACTGGCTGGCTCTGGGGGGGTGACCGACTGGCTGGCTCTGGGGGGGTGACCGACTGGCTGGCTCTGGGGGGGTGACCGACTGGCTGGCTCTGGGGGGGTGACCGACTGGCTGGCTGACTGGGGAGGTGACTGACTGGGGGGGTGACTGACTGGGGAGGTGACTGACTGGGGGGGTGACTGACTGGGGGGGTGACTGACTGGGGGGGGGGGGGGGTGACTGACTGACTGAGGGGGGTGACTGACTGACTGAATGGGGGGGTGTGACTGACTGAATGGGGGGGTGTGACTGACTGAATGGGGGGGTGTGACTGACTGAATGGGGGGGTGTGACTGACTGAATGGGGGGGTGTGACTGACTGAATGGGGGGGTGTGACTGACTGAATGGGGGGGTGTGACTGACTGAATGGGGGGGTGTGACTGACTGAATGGGGGGGGGGTGACTGACGGGGGGGGTGACTGACGGGGGGGGGTGACTGACTGGGGGGGGTGACTGACTGGGGGGGGTGACTGACTGGGGGGGGTGACTGACTGGGGGGGGTGACTGACTGGGGGGGGGTGACTGACTGGGGGGGGGTGACTGACTGGGGGGGGGGGTGACTGACTGGGGGGGGGGGGTGACTGACTGGGGGGGGTGACTGACTGGGGGGGTGACTGACTGGGGGGGGTGACTGACTGGGGGGGTGACTGACTGGGGGGGTGACTGACTGGGGGGGGTACCTCTGTTGTCATACATATACACACACACACACACACGGGGGGGTGGGAGGAAAGGCCGCGACCAACACCACCACCACCACCACGCTCCTCCCCCACCCACCCACGCCCATCTCCTGCTCGTGGGGGGGAGGCCGACACCCCCCCTATACTTCACGCGGGCGTAGTGGAAGCTTTGGGGAGTTGGCAGGGTGGGGGTCACGTAACGAGGTGTCCCCCAGCGGGCACCACTGCCCTGCTGCCCTCGCCGGCATGTCCCGCAGATTTGCTGCGCAGGTTTGCCAGCATCCCCCCACCCCGCGGCGGCAAGAAGCTAGTTGTCGGGCGGCAGACAGGCATCCCCCCCCCCATACTTCACCTCATGCAGACCGCCATCCCCTACCACACACACACACACACACACACACACACACACACACACACACACACACACACACACACACCACCTCTTGCGGCGGCTGCGCCGTCATGAAGATAGCTGGGCTGTGTAATCTTTGGGGAGGCGGCAGGGTGGGAGGCACGTGGTGAGGCCCCCCCCCCCGGTATGCCAACCGGGCTGCAGCAGTGGGGACCTCTCGCCCCGGGCAGCAATCGGTGGACAGGAGGGAAGGGGACAGGAGGAGGGGAAGGGGACAGGCAAAGGGGACAGGAGGAGGGGACAGGAGGAGGGGAGGGGAAGGGGACAGGAGGAGGGGAGGGGGACAAGAGGAGGGGAGGGGGACAAGAGGAGGGGAGGGGGACAGGAGGAGGGGAGGGGAAGGGGACAGGAGGAGGGGAGGGGGAAGGGGACAGGGGACAGGAGGGAGAGCTAACGCAAAGGCGCGGCAAAGGACAGGAGCAGAGGGCCACGGTGGTGAGTGGGGAGCCATGTGGGTACCGCACGGGTTGTCTTGCAGGAGGCAGGGAAGGAGCAGCGGGGCAGCAGCATGGAGAGTACTTACCCTCCAACAGATCTCCTGGCAGAGAAAGAATGACCGCTCGTTGGGGGCGGGCTCATATAGAGCCTGGCCGCACGCCCACAAAGTCTGGGAGCGCACGCCAATCAGCTGTCAGGTAGGGGGAGTTTTTTTTTTTTTTTCAGCGCGAGCAGGGGAAATTTCAGCGCGAGCAGGGAAATTTCAGCGCGAGCAGGGAAATTTAAAAAAAACAAACACGTGTGCTGCTTGGGCCAATATTTACTCGCCCGGAGGTTAAATCCACACACCCCGGGCGTGTAAATGTATATGATTGTTGAACACTGCATATACACATATACTGTATCTATATCTCTTGAAAAAGGGTAATTTAGTTATTTTAAGCCTGCAACCCACATCAAGGCATGACCAAATTTGCAGGTCCTAACACTAATTAGAAATCTTATTTACCTCTATAATTAGAGGAAGAATTGTCGCATTGGATCTGCCCCAAGCAGCTGCATCAAAATTGAATTTTAATCAGTGAGTGTTAGGACATGCGAATTTGGTCATGCCTTGATGTGGCTTGCAGGCTTAAAATGCTTTGGCCAAAAGGTTTAACTAAATGATATTGGATGTAGCTTTGGGCTTCTCTGTTTTTTGTTGTATACGTTTAGTCATGCCCAGTAGCTCTCCAATTGACATACATATAAGTATACAGTCACTTTTGGGGTTTCTTAGAGCTTGCTGCATATCTGTGTTTAAGTCTGAAGTGGTATAAACTTTTTTTGTGGCCAACAATTTATATACATAATATATAGAATATACAAAAATATTACACGACGAAAACAAGCAGAAATTTAGCATTTAGCAAACTTCTCTGAACTTTTTTTTAATGTTAATTCATCATCTCTGTATCCTATAGTAGTCAATTATTTTCCTATAGACAAATCAGACATTCTGCTTTCAGGGACATACACTTTACTAGCTTATCTTTCCAAATATTAGCACCATGAGTTGCTGAAAATTGTATTGATTAAAAGTCTATTTTTTTAGATGTTTTCAACAGAAATGAAAGCAATCAGATCTATGTTTTACGCATACACACAGGAACAGAATCATATTGTGAAGTTGTTTACTAAATGTCAACCACCACAGATTTCACCTTCAAGGGTGACCATATATTTATTAATTTAATAACTTATTTGCCTGCTATATGAAACCTGCCCATTTTAAAGACAATAAATTACTCATAACTGAAGTCCACAATGCATAATTATAACGTTAAGGAACAAAGAGAAAAAGAATTGGGGAAAAAAACAAAACAAAAAAAAAAACCCCAGTGAAATCCCAATGGTGCAGTATGTGGGTCCCATGATATCCCAGTTCACAATCAACTGTCAGACTATACAACCAATTATTTTGCAGTTGCAGGAGATCACATGTGTTCATGTGACCGGCTTAGATAGACTCTACTGATTCCTAAGGGCACATGATAGTTAACTCTTCTGTTGTCATGGAGTCAAACTGTGGGATGTTGAAAAGAAAGAAATTAAAAGAAAATGGCAATCCAATTGTATAGTGAGAATACTACATGTAAATACTATAAAGCCCTTTTGTAGCCTTAAAGCAGCTCTACATGTCAACTTTATTTTTGAGTAAAACAAATGTTGCATTATAAATATAAATATAAAAAAGCATGTAAAAGCCTTAAGTATCAACATTATTCTTTACCAAGACATGTAATTAACAAATGACCCTCATTGCATTAAGATGCCACACAAAAAAAAACATGGTATATGTACCTTGGAAAATTACAATGATCATATCCTTTTCTATTTGAGGATTCTGATGCATGGATGTGATACGATCTGTTATTTAATAATCAATGTAAAGAAAATATAATAAAGAAAAGTCCCTATAAGCAACAACTTTTTGGTCAAAGAATAGAGTGGAAAGATGCACACATTATTCCTATCACTGAAACAAGAAGAGCACATCGTCTCCCTATATAAAACTTTACTGGGAACAAATTGCAGCCTGTACTACTATAGGAAAAGAGTGCCTCCCAAACGAATTTTATTACAGGCTGTATGACTATTGTCACATACCTTGCCCCTCTCTACAATACCACCGGCTGCAATTTGTTCATAGTTATGTCTGTTTCCATGAAAACAGAGTTTTTCTGGGGAGAAAAGTATTAAAAAAACATAATTAAAAATAAATATATGTAATGATATACACTTAAGGGGAGCTTGCTTTACATGCCTGGTAAGCATGGTAAACCTTTATTTTGCTGCAAGAGAAAAGAAAAAAAGAAGTCTTAACTTTTTGCACAGCTGTTATCATTTACGTTTTATAGGATGACAAGCTAACAATCTAATTTTTCTTCCTTGGTTTGCCAAGTACCACTACTGCGACCTGTATTGTATCTGTACTCCTTTCTATTTCCAATTACATTGTATTCCTGATAAGAAACAAATACATCACAATTCAGTCCTTACCAGCTGTGCGGCAAGGACACTGGAAAATTCACTGTTCATTGCATAGGGAAGTGCGGTCTGTGCTCTAGATCCATATGTTGTCTGAAACCTTTTTTTGATTTCATTCAAGAAGTTAAAGGCTCGGGAACGTTCATAATCCTGCAAAACATATTTGACGTTTCAAAGGAACATTAAAAAGAACTTGTACAGTATGTAGATATCAAAAAGGACAGGTATTCTTCAAATGTTAATGCCCAATATACAAGATGAATCCCTCTGTAACATGCACATCACATTGTTTGAACCAGGGGACTCTTCTGGTTCGGGACTGATAAGTTACCAAGAGCCGGTTGTATACATATTATGTGCCAAATGTGTGTGTATTTACATGTGTTGCTTATATACAGTACACATTGTAAAAAAAATGTAATAGCTCTTTTTTATATATTTGTATACAAAAATGTAGCTTTAAAAATGAAAATACAAATAAAGCTCAAAATAATTGTTATAGAAAAATGAAGCAGCAATTATATTAATGTAAAATCAAAGTTGATATACAATCGCTGTGTTATTTGGTACCCAAAACTACAGTTAGGTCCGAAAATAATTGGACACTGATACAAGATTTGTTATTTCGGCTGTGAACCAAAATAAATTCAAGTTACAGTTGAATAATGAATATGGGCTTAAAGTGCAGTCTATCAGCTTTAATTTGAGGGTATTCACATCCAAATTGGAGGAAGGGTTTAGAAATTGCATCTCTTTAATATGTAGCCCCCTCTTTTTCAAGGGACCAAAAGTAATTGGACAATTGACTCAAAAAGCTGTTTCATGGACAGGTGCGGGCTATTCCTTCGTTATTTCATCATCAATTAAGCAGGTAAAAGAGAAGGATCCAAATTGGAAGTCACGGTGCACAGCCAGGTACTGGTGAAAAATTGCAATGGGAGCCACGACCAAAAGTTGAATTAAAAAGTATTTATTAAGTGGTTAACACACCCAGGGGTGTCTCTAACCTGCTTCTCTTTTTCCCATGTGTTAACCACTTAATAAATACTTTTTATTCAACTTTTGGTCGTGGCTCCCATAGCAATTTTTCACCAGTACCTGGCTGTGCACCGTGACTTCCAATTTGGATCCTTCTCTACACATCAGCCTCAACGCGTGATGCACGCATCAGTAAGAGGACATTTCAGCAGCTACCAGTATGTGAGTAATTTATCTTGATTGTACCCTGGCTGGGTCTCATGCTCTAGGGAAGACTCCTGGTGTTGTGTTTTAGATGGGGCAATTCAATCTGTGATCCCTTTCTTTTCGCATATTACAGGTCAATATTGTCCACCCTTTAATGCGCTTTCTTATCTCATCTTACTCACCACCTACTGCTGTTTCATTAGCCCTCTTCTCAGGAACTGGGGTTATTATCTACTGTCTATTATTAACCCTTTCATACCAATTTTTTGGATGCACTGTTTTATATGGGAACTCATCTAGCTCTCATTATGCCAATTTAAGCAGGTAAAAGGTCTGGAGTTGATTCCAGGTGTGGCATTCGCATTTGGAAGCTTTTGCGGTGAACCCACAACATGCGGTCAAAGGAGCGCTCAATGCAAGTGACACAGGGCATCCTTAGCCTGCAAAAAAAAAAAAAAAAAGCACATACATCAGAGAGATAGCAGGAACATTAGGAGCGGCCAAATCAACAGTTTGATACATTCTGAGGGAAAAAAAAAAGAGAACGCACTGGTGAGCTCTGCAACACAAAAAGGCGTGGACGTCCACGGAAGACAACAGTGGTGGATGATCGTAGGATCCTTTCCATGATAAAGAAAAACCCCTTCACAACATCCAGCCAAGTGAAGAACACTCTCCAGGAGGTAGGCATATCATTATCCAAGTCTACCATAAAGAGAAGACTTCACGAGAGCAAATACAGAGGGTTCACCACAAGGTGCAAACCATTCATAAGCCTCAAGAATAGAAAGGCCAGATTAGACTTTGCCAAACAATATCTAAAAAAGCCAGCCCAGTTCTGGAACAGCATTCTTTTAGACCAGTGATTCCCAACCTTTTTTGTTTGGAGGAACCCTTGAAGTATTTTGAAAAATCTCGGGGAACCCCTATCTGGCTGACACGTTAGGCTGCGTTTATAGTGCTGGCAACTGCGTCAAAAACAAATGTATTGATGCCGTCGCGTGCGCTTGTAGTAGGAGCGACAGGACGGCGCGGCGGCTTGGTCGCGAAAGCTGGAAGTCACTTCAATTGGATTTTTCTAGCAACCGCAGCATGACGTCAGCGTCGCCGGCACTATAAGCGCGGCCTTAGGTTAATTTCACCCCTCACGAGCCACCTCTATTTCCCACCCTCAGCCCATGTATTTCTCTCTCCTCTGTCTCACCCACTCTCCTCCCCCTCCCGCCTCGCATGTATTTATCTCCCCTGCATCTCTCTTACTCCCTCTTTTCCTCACTCACTCCTCTCCTCACTCACTCCTGACTTCCGTCAATTACCCCACTATCACTCAATCCCCCACACAAAACACATACCAAAAACCACCACCCCTCTAAATACATGTAACCCCACCCGCAATACATAATAAAAAATACCCCGCCCCCACCAATACATGTTTAAAAGACCCCCACCGCCTCCATACATTTTTTTTTTTCAACTTCAATTTTATTGGTGTTTCTTATACATACATTATGCCACAAACCATTGTGATGTACACCATCTCTTTTTCCTTTTTAACTACAAATACAATATTCGTACATGACATACATTAGGGACTACCTACAATATTGGACGTGACTTACAAGACATACCAGACAAAGGACCTGGGTGGGGGACAGGGGGGGGGGCGAGGGGGAACCGATGCATCTTTTGCTTGGGTTTTGGTTCCTTCTTTAGTTCCTGTATCGTTTTATGTTTCTCCAAGGGACTTTCACCCTATTCCCTGCTCTTCTCTTGTCCTCGTGTAGTTGGGGCTGTCGTCAGTTTCAGGCGCTTCAATATATTTTAAAAAAAGACACCCAATACATTCTTAAAAGACCCCCCAAATACATAATTTTTTTTTTTTTTTAATAAATCGGGCAGCACGGGTAAAATCATCATCATATCTCCCCCAGCACCCCTCATATCACCCCCCTGCATCTCCCTCACATCACCCCCCCCGCATCTCCCTCACATCACCCCTAGCCTGCATGTTCCATCTCCCTCACATCACCCCCCGCATCCTCCCCAGGATGTCCCTCACATCACCCCCCTGCCTTGCATGTCCCATCTCCCTCACATAACTCCCCCCTACCCTTCATGTCCCATCTCCCTCACATCACCCCCCCCTGCATGTCCCATCTCCCTCACATCACCCCCCCCTGCATGTCCCATCTCCCTCACATCACCCCTCCCCTGCATGTTCCATCTCCCTCACATCACCCCCCCCCCTGCATGTCCCATCTCCTTCCCATCAACCCCCCCTGCATGTCCCATCTCCCTCACATCACCCCCCCTGCATGTCCCATCTCCCTCACATCACCCCCCCCCCCTCTGCATGTCCCTTCTCCCTCACATCACCCCCCCCATGTCCCATCTCCCTCACATCACCCCTCCCCTGCATGTTCCATCTCCCTCACATCACCGCCCTGCATGTCCCATCTCCTTCACATCAACCCCCCCTGCATGTCCCATCTCCCTCACATCACCCCCCCTGCCTTGCATGTCCCATCTCCCTCACATAACCCCCCCTGCCCTGCACGTCCCATCTACCTCACATCACCCCCCTGCCCTGCACGTCCCATCTACCTCACATCACCCCCCCTGCCCTGCACGTCCCATCTCCCTCACATCATCCCCCCTGCATGTCCCATCTCCCTCACATCATCCCCCCTGCATGTCCCATCTCCCTCACATCACCCCCCTCTGCATGTCCCATCTCCCTCACATCACCCCCCCCATGTCCCATCTCCTTCACATCAACCCCCCCTGCATGTCCCATCTCCCTCACATCACCCCCTTGCCCTGTATGTCCCATCTCCCTCACATCACCCCCCTTGCCCTGTATGTCCCATCTCCCTCACATCACCCCCCTTGCCCTGCATGTCCCATCTCCCTCACATACCCACTCCCTGCATGTCCCATCTCTCTAGGGTTGCCACGTGGCTTGTCCAAAAATACTGGGACACCCACGACCCCCCCACCCCGAAACCATAAAAAAATACCCCCTTGCTCCCCAAATACATTTTAAAAATACCACCACCTCCCCCCAAATACATTTAAAAATACCACCACCTCCCCCCAAATACAATTAAAAATACCCCCAGCTTCCCCCAAATACATTTAAAAATACCCCCAGCTTCCCCCAAATACATTTAAAAATACTCCCACCTCCCCCTAAATACATTTAAAAAATGCCCCCACCTACCCCCAAATATATTTAAAAAATAACCCCACCTCCCCCCAAATATATTTGAAAAATACCTCCACCTCCCCAATACATATAAAATACCCCCCCCCCTTTCCCCAATACATTTAAAATATCCCCCATCATCATGATCTCATCTCCCCAGGCTGGCCCTCATCTCCCAAGGCTGGCCCCCATCACCATCTCATCCACCCCCCCATCATCATCTTCTCACCCTGCCACCCCCCCCATCATCATCTTCTCACCCTGCCCCCCCCCCATCCTCTCACCTTGCCCACCCCCCATCCTCTCACCCTGCCCACCCCCCATCCTCTCACCCTGCCCCCCCCCCATCCTCTCACCTTGCCCACCCCCCATCCTCTCACCCTGCCCCCCCCCATCCTCTCACCCTGCCCCCCCCCATCCTCTCACCCTGCCCCCCCATCCTGTCACCATCTCACCCTGTCCCCCCTCATCCTGTCACCATCTCACCCTGGGCCCCCCATCCTGTCACCATCTCACCCTGGGCCCCCCATCCTGTCACCATCTCACCCTGGGACCCCCATCATGTCACCATCTCACCCTGGGCCCCCCCATCATGTCACCATCTCACCCTGGGCCCCCACATCCTGTCAGCATCTCACCCTGGGCCCCCACATCCTGTCACCATCTCACCCTGGGCCCCCCATCCTGTCACCATCTCACCCTGGTCCCCCCCATCCTGTCACCATCTCACCCTGGTCCCCCCCATCCTGTCACCATCTCACCCTGGTCCCCCCCCATCCTGTCACCATCTCACCCTGTCCCCCCTCATCCTGTCACCATCTCACCCTGCCCCCATCCATCCTGTCACCATCTCACCCTGCACCCCCCCCCATCCTGTCACCATCTCACCCTGGGCCCCCCATCCTGTCACCATCTCACCCTGGGACCCCCATCATGTCACCATCTCACCCTGGGCTCCCCATCATATCACCATCTCACCCTGGGCCCCCACATCCTGTCAGCATCTCACCCTGGGCCCCCACATCCTGTCACCATCTCACCCTGGGCCCCCCCATCCTGTCACCATCTCACCCTGGGCCCCCCATCCTGTCACCATCTCACCCTGGGCCCCCCATCCTGTCACCATCTCACCCTGGTCCCCCCCATCCTGTCACCATCTCACCCTGGTCCCCCCCATCCTGTCACCATCTCACCCTTGGCCCCCCATCCTGTCACCATCTCACCCTGCCCCCCCCCCCATCCTGTCACCATCTCACCCTGGGCTCCCCCCATCCTGTCACCATCTCACCCTAGGCTCCCCCCATACGGTCACCATCTCACCCTGGGCCCCCCACCCCCCAATCTGTGTCTTTACCTAATTTCCAGGAAGGATACACTTCTCTGGGCCGCCGGGGTGTAAGCTCCGCCCCCGCTGTCCTCTGATTGGCTCTCCGCTTCTCCAATCAGGGACAGGCTGCACAGACTCATGAGTGCTCCTGCCCACCCCCTGTCTTAGCACTGTCTGCTGCACCAGCCCACGCTGCCCTCTCCGCAAAAATGGTACACGCACGTGCAAAAGCGCGGGCTCGGGGGGGAGTGGAAAAGATGGGCGGCACACGCATGCGTACACACACGCGCGCCCTAGAGCACGGCTGCGTGCGGGCTCGGGGGGGGGGGAAGAGTGGAAGAGCTGGGGAAACCTGGGAGAGGATGAGCAGGGGAGTGGGGGAGCCGGGAGAGCCAGGAAACCGCTGGGGCGGCCAGGTGGAACCCCTGGGACTGCTCCGCGGAGCCCCAGGGTACCGTGGAGCCCCGGTTGGGAATCACTGCTTTAGACAGATGAAACTAAGATCAACCTGTACCAGAATGATGGGAAGAAAAAAAAAAAAAGTATGGAGAAGGCTTGGAACAGCTCATGATCCGAAGCATACCACATCATCTGTAAAACAAGGTGGAGGCAGTGTGATGGCACGGGCATGCCTGGCTTACAATGGCACCGAGTCCCTAGTGTTTATTGATGGTGACTGAAGACAGAAGCAGCCGAATGAATTCTGAAGTGTATAGGGATATATTGTCTGCTCAGATTCAGCCAAATTCAGCGAGGTTGATTGGACGGCGCTTTACTTTACAGATGGACAACGACCCAAAACATATTGCAAAAGCAACCCAGGAGTTTAAGGCAAAGAAGTGGAATATTCTGCAATGGCCGAGTCAATCACCTGATCTCAATCCGATCGAGCATGCATTTCACTTGCTGAAGACAAAATTTAAGGCAGAAAGACCCAAGAACAAACAACAACTGAAGACAGCTGCAGTAAAGGTCTGCAAAGCATCACAAAGGAGGAAACACAGTGTTTGGTGATGCCAATGCGTTCCAGACTTCAAGCAGTCATTGACTGCAAAGGATTCTCGACAAAGTATTAAAAATGAACATTTTGGTGCATGCTGGGAGATTGGAGAGCATGGAGGCATAATCCTGTAGCTCTGTGCCCCTCTCCAACATAAGTAAGCAAAAAAGACGAATAACTACACCGATTTACACCAAAAAAGCACAAACGCTGCACAATAACCCCAGGATGTCAAAGAAACTGGCGAAAACCCCAGGAAAGCGGGGCTTACCAGCATATTTTGGCGAGAGCAGAGCCCGCAGAGCGGCCTCAGCAATGGCCCCCGCATCAAGACCAGGCTCTGAGTCAGAAGGAGAAGAGAACCCAGACAACCAGGGGCTGCTGCCGGATATTGAGCGGCTCTTTCAAGATTTAAAAGACGTTCTGCAAGCAGAGATAAGAGCCCTGGCCAAGGAAGTAGGAGGTCTGGGGGCCCGGACACAGGAGTTAGAGGTGCGGGTCGACGCGAACGCAAAAGCAATTCAGAAGGGCGCTAAAATCACGGCGGATCTCCAGTCCCAGATTAATGAAATACGGAACCGGCAAGAGGACGCTGAAAACAGGGACCGCCGCAATAATGTGCGCCTTCGCGGCATCCCTGAGGACATTGGGGACTGTGAGGAATTTGTAGGGCGCTGGATGGAGCATATCTGCCCGGAGTCCCCAAAAGAGAGGCTCGTGATGGACCGCTGCCATCGGGCATTGCGCGCTCGCCCCCAGCCCAATGAACTCCCTAGAGACGTTATAGTGCGTCTACATCATTACCGCACACGGGAGGAGATTCTACAAAAATCACGAAATACCCCCTTCATGGCGTTTGAGGGAGCTAAGATTGCGGTGTATCAGGATTTGTCACCCATCACACTGGCCAGACGGAGGGACCTGTGGCCTGTTACCAGGGTGCTAAGGGAGAAAGCGGTCCGGTACCGGTGGACGTTCCCCTTCGGCCTCATGGTGATCCGTAACGGGCGACCCATACACCTCAAGGCACCAGAGGAGGGGAACAAGTTCCTACAGAAACTGGGACTCGGCACGGCACCTGGCGCTGGCAACGAGGAGCCTGAAGCCCCGGCGGTCAGCCCCGTGTGGAACACAGTCGGGAGCCCAGCCGGAGGAGGGGTCGTCTAAGTTACTAGTTTATCGCTGTTAAAATAAACCCCCAAGTTTTACAAGTTTTAAATGGTTCTGGATTAAAGTTGCACCAGCCCCAGCGAATATGCTGACACACGTTCCATATGGCGGGACTCCCCACGATAGAGGACCGGGGGGGGGGAGGAAATAGCCCCCGTAATCTCCCACACAGCGCTGAGCCCTACGGAAGGAAACGGAGACTGAACAAAAATTGCTGCTTACCTCGTGGTCCAGTCATGGCGACCGAGGTTGCAATGGCGGCCCCCCAGCTTGCAACGCAGAACACGGAAGCGGAGAGCGCGGGAAGAGCTCACCAGGCGGGAAAATGGACCAGGTAGGAGGAGCGGCTTCAGCTGCGTCTTCCTCGGGCGACTGCCTACTCCAAGATGGCGGAGGGAGCAAGACGTCACAGGAAGGGGCGTCCCCAAAGGCGGCCATCTTGAGTGGGGCGGAACAAGGGGGAACAAGGAAGGACGTGACGCACGGAAGTCGACGCGGTTCCGGCGGCGACGGCCATTCTACACCGGAGGGAGGCAGCATAAGGCGCAAGAGGAGAAACGGAGGGACAAGCGCAACCGGAGAGCAGAGGCCGAGCGGACAGCCGAACCAAGCCGCGGGGAAGAGCGGCATAGCAACAATTAGACAGAGGGAGGGGATGAGGGAAGACAACAAGGGACAATAGGAGCCCCGGTAGCAGCTTAGTAAGGGGAGTTAGAGAGATAGGAGAAACCGGACGCTGAGTAGGTAGAGTAGATGGTATTGAGTGGCAGAAAGTGTGGGGAAGTGGCAAGCACGAGCGGATAGAGAGAGAGTATTGTAAGTGAGAGGCAGAGGTTAGAGCTAAGAACATAGGTGAAAGGAAAAGCAGGGGGAAGTGAACGCAGAAGGGGAGGAGTCGGAGTAGCAAGTGACGGGAGCAAGAAAGAAAAGTAAGTGAGAACAAGATGGGGATAGGCAAGTGTGCAGGGCGGTGGCAGGTTATAGGGCACGTGAAGGAGAAGGAGGTGAGGCGAGAAAAGAGGTGAGGGGAAAGGAAGCCTAATAGCGGCAGAGTACCTAGGGAGAGGTAAGAAGGAAAAAAGAGGTGGGAGGGGGAGCTAGAAGACAATGGGGAGCTCAAGGAAGTCAGCTGCAGAGGAGCAGAGTACTTAGGAGGTGGGAGGCACGACATATGCTGGAGCAGACTGGCATAAAAAAGATATTAAAAAAAAGGGGAGGGAATTAGCGGGGGAGAAATTAGCCAAGTGGAGACAAGAAGGTCACATAGTGGGCAGTACAAGAGGTTGGGGGTGAGATGCAACACGGGGTTATTAGTGAAAGTTATAAGCGTAGTTGTTCGTTCATTTAGAGATAATGGGAAACAAACGGGGAGGGGCGGGGGGGTAGAGGCCTGCCCTGATCTCCGCATGTGCTCCGAGTCGGGACTGGCTGGGTTTAGGCTAGTGGATTCCGACAAAGTCCCCTGGTTGGGTTGGGCGACGGGGGAGGGGGAGGGACGCCAAGAGGGAGGGCGGGAACTCCCCCCCCCGTCGGTTACCCAGGGGCGAGGATCACGGGCCTGCGGCACGGGTGCCAATGCCACGTGACCCATGTTCTGATATCTGTTTTTTCTTTGTTATTTGTCTATATGTTCCCCTCCCCACCCCCCTTTTGTGTCAGCCCTCCCTGGATGTCAATCCCAGAAACAAAGGCTTGGTGCACGGAGAGAGAGAAGCGGGAGACTGATCGGCGAAAAAGACATCAGGAGACAGGATACCTACCGGTCCAACAACGGCGGTTACGTAGATGGTTCACGATATACTGTTCAGATGAGTAATGAGATTATTATGGTTTCACATAATGTGAAGGGGTTCAACAGTCCCGTTAAGCGGAGAATTGCCTTTAGGGAATATACCCGGCGGAAGGCCGACATTATTTTCCTACAGGAAACTCATTTCTCCCGCGTAAACCACCCGAAATTTCTAGATAAGAGCTATAAAACATTCCACCTGGCATCGGCAAATGTCAAAAAGAGGGGCGTAGCAATTATCACGCACAACAGGCTTGCCCTGACCATAGATAAGCAATACTCTGACCCACAGGGTAGATTCTTAATCTTAACGGGCAAGATACAAAATCAACAGGTAACACTAGCGTCAGTATATGCCCCGTGCGAACAAAACCCTGTTTTCTTTGAACAGTTTTTCTCCATACTACATAAAATGGCAAAGGGAAATACCTTCCTCGCTGGGGACCTGAACCGCACACTGGACCCTGACCTTGACAGATGCACCCAACCTAACACTACCCACAGACAGGACATATTAACCCTCCGCAAGGGCCTTCAAGACTGTCAGTTGACGGATATCTGGAGAGAGCAACACCCGGTGACCCGAGAATATACTTTCTACTCACATCCCCATGACAGATATAGCCGAATAGACTACTTCCTGGTATCAAACAGAGTGGTTCCAGTGGTGGGCCACACAGAGATTCACGAGATCTCGTGGTCCGACCATGCGCCTATAGAGCTGAGGTGCACGATTGTAGGGCTAGACAGACCCGGAGCAAACTGGAAGCTCAATGAGCTTCTTCTCAAGGCCCCGGCCACCGAAAGGGCGATACGGGACCGGATAAAAGATTTCTTTAGAGAAAACGAGGGAAGCGTACAGTCGCAGGCCACGCTTTGGGAAGCCCATAAGGCTACTCTTAGGGGGTTCCTTATGAATATCGCTGATAAGCGGAGACGAGAGAAAGCTTCTAAAATACATGAGCTGCAGGCGAGATTGACACTTCTCACTGCACAACACTCCGCGGATAAAAACCAGAACACGTGGCAAGAATTGTTAGATACCAAGGCGGCCCTTAATTTGGTGTTATCATCCCAGGCCGAGAAGGAGTTAGCTTGGTCCAAACGCAGATTTTATGAAAAAGCCAACAAGCCAGATACCTTACTAGCCAACAAGCTCCGAAACAAGCTTCCAAACTTTCGGATAGCAGCAATTAGAACCCAGCAGGGTGATCTTACCTCTGATCCGAAACAAATAGTGGAAACATTCCGGAAATACTATGCTACACTGTATGATGGAGATAAGGTCACCCATAACCAAAAAACATCGGCTGCCCTCAAGAGGTTTCTGTCTGAGGCACAGCTTCCGACCCTGGGCAGGGTTGAGAAGGAGGCCCTGCAGGGTGATTTCACCCTGGAAGAGATCACAGAGGTAATTAAGTCCCTCAAACCAGCCAAGGCCCCAGGCCCTGACGGATACTCAAATTTATACTATAAAAATTTTTGTAAGACCCTAGCCCCTCATCTTCTGAAGTTATTTAACGGGATCCTAGAGGGAGAGCCCTTCCCGACCCAGATGCTCCAGGCGTCTATCTCGGTGATCCACAAGCCTGGTAAGGACCCGGCAGACTTCAAGAGCTACCGGCCAATCTCCCTGATTAATTCGGACATAAAAATCTTCTCCAAACTATTAGCAAACAGGGTGGGTAGTATCCTTCCAGGCCTGATACATCCGGATCAAGTAGGCTTTATTGCAGGTAGACAGGCGGCAGATAACACCAGACGGATAATTGATCTAATAGATTTGGCAAGACAAAAACACATTCCGTCCATGGTGTTGAGTCTGGATGCCGAGAAGGCATTTGACCGTATCGATTGGTCCTACCTCCGAGAGACGCTGGGGGTGTTTGGGTTTGGGGGCCGCCTTCTTGAAGCAATAATGGCCCTATACGCAGGCCCCACAGCGAAAGTGCGGCATCAGGGCTTCCCTTCCGAGCTATTTAACATTCGAAGTGGAACTCGCCAGGGTTGCCCGCTGTCCCCTTTACTTTTTGCCCTTTGTATCGAACCCCTCGCAGCCCACATTAGATTAAGCCCTAATATATCAGGAATCCAATTGGGGGGACAGCATCACAAAGCTGCGCTATATGCAGACGACGTGATCCTGACCATCTCTAAACCGCTGACAACCCTGCCCAATGTCTTTGAGATCTTGGGCGCCTTTGGCAGGATTTCAGGGTTCAAGATTAATCAGGCCAAGTCTGAGGCGCTCAACATCAATCTACCTAAACCAATCGAAAAATTATTAGAATTAAATTTCAATTTTAAGTGGCAATCCTCCGCTATCAAATATTTAGGGGTATACATCACTAGGGATTATAATACTTTATATAAGGCAAATTTCCCCAAGATGATGAAGAAGCTCAAAGAAGATCTCAGGGTATGGGCGGGGTACGGGATATCATGGTTCGGCAGAATTCATAGTGTCAAGATGAATTTACTGCCCAAAATGTTATATCTGTTTCAGACCCTACCAATACCTTTAATTAAATCTGAGATCCAAGCCCTTCAAGCTCACATCATCCAATTTATTTGGAACAAAAAACGCCCACGAATTGCAAAAAGCCTACTGACAAAACCAGTAGTAAAAGGAGGACTTTCGGTACCTTGCTTGATGGCGTATTATAAAGCGGCACAATTAGGCCAAATCATTCAATGGCACACGGACCCCACAAACAGAAGATGGACAGAGCTAGAAAGGGAATGTTGTGCCCCAGTGGCACTTCAAGATTTGATCTGGCTACCAAAACAATGCAAGAAAGGCATTGGAACGCCGCTCTGCGCAGTGGCGAACTCCTTAGCGGTCTGGGAGACATCTAAATTTAAAGCTAACTTAACCACCCCCCACACATTAATGTCCCCCCTATGGGGCAACCCGGACTTTGCTCCGGGGCTGTCGAGTGATAAATTTGTAAAGTGGACGCAGGCAGGGTACAACCGATTAAAGGACCTGGGGGGTAAGGGATCTATCAAGACGTTCGATTGGTTTAAAGAGGCATCAAATTTCCCAAATTCAGAATTATTTAGATTCCTCCAGGTCAGGGCATTTTATAACAAATTTCCTGTTCGTCCTGCACGAACTAATTTTGAACAGCTGTGCTCCAGACCAACGGACACACGGGGACTGACATCTCGGATGTACAGGGAGGTAGTCTGTCCGGCTGGTAAGGACTCCCCCCGCCTACGATACATGCGACAGTGGGAGACAGAGCTAGGGGAGACATTAGAGGACGACGACTGGAAATACATATTGCAAACTGCAGCGAAAAGTTCAATATGTGTCACATTAAAGGAGAACGCATATAAAGTCCTCATGAGGTGGTACCACACCCCAGTCAAATTATCTAAATTTGTCAAAGGTTATTCGCCGCTCTGCCCTAAACAGTGCGGAGAATTGGCTGACCTTAAACACATGCTGTGGTCTTGCCCAAGGGTGGTCCCGATTTGGGAAAAAATTCGAAACTGGCTGGAAGGGATGCTCGACTTAGAGATCCCCCTGGACCCGTGGCTGTTCCTTGTGGGCAGGCGGCCCCAGGGCATGTCTAGAACAACACATAAACTGGTCATGCATTTTGCGACCGCCACCCGATGCGAGATCGCAGCACTGTGGAAGCAGAATGAGATCCCAATTATCCCCAAAATCAGGAACCGAATTTGGCACGTCTGCCAGATGGAGCAGTTGACGAGTTGGGTCAACGACTCTGGCGCTAAATTTCTAAAAGTCTGGGGCCCGTGGCTGGAACAAACCAACATCCCAGGGGTGGACGCCGCCTCAATTTTGCACTAATAGTATGAAAAATGCGTTCTCCTTGGATGGGACAGGCGGGACATAGACGTAGGGAGACGTTATTTAGGGCCACCCACATACTACAATGAGCAACAGGCCTATCAAGGTGAATCTCCAGCTACTTGTAGTCGCTTCAACCCCTCGCCAGAATATCGCAAGAACGCCCCCCCCCCTCTTCCCCTTCCACCATACGTCTCCTCCCCAGTCCTGTAAGTCAAGTACGTCCTGTCTTAAATCCCTAATTGGGGTTCGTTTGGTGCTGTCAGTATCGACAGCTGTTTTCTCATAAAAATGTGGTTTGACCATAATGTACGCCCATGGGCGGTGCGTGTCTGTAGATCGGATTTCCACAAATAAAAATGAAAGTTGAAAAAAAAAAAAAAAATGAACATTTTATTTATGATTGTGTTAATTTGTCCAATTACATTTGAGCCCCTGAAATAAGGGGAGTGTGTATGAAAATTGTTGCAATTCCTAAATGTTTCATACGATATTTTTGTTCAACCACTTGAATTAAATCTGAAATCTGCACTTCTATTGCATCTCAGTTGTTTCATTTAAAATCCATTGTGGTGGCGTACAGAGCCAAAATTATGAAAATTGTGTCAGTGTCCAATTATTTACGGACCTAAATGTATGGGGCTGGTTAGAAATAAACTAAAGAAAAAGTGTAGAAACAGACCATCATGTACAGTATGACACTTGGTAATGAAGACATTTTAGTGGCAACAATTACGTTTATAATCTCCTTCAGATAACTAGTAATTTGATGGTGGAGCCCAGGGTATTTAAACCCTAAACCCTGCCTGTTTTGCACACCTTGGGCTAGCAGGCATCCCTCACAATCCAGCTTTCCCCCTCCCCCTTCCACTGTTGGTACATGTGTCAAAAGTGTGAATAGGCTCATGGGTGGTGGATGGGGAGACGACCAAAACACTTTGTAGAGAGGCAGTCCAGCCCTTATAGGGGCTGAAGCCTGTCTCTTTGGCATGGTTTTGAAAATATTCTACACATACTGGGCAATATACATTAAAAAAATGGCGCAATTTGCACGAAACACAGAGCACCAGCACTAATCTGCGAGCAGGGACATTTGAGGTTTTTTTTTTTTTTTGGTCTTGCTTCCTACATTTTACCGCTTGGCAGATTTGGCACAAAGAGAAAAATTGCACCAATTATAGGTATAGCTCATTAAAATATTGCTCTGACTCTCTCCTAACAACTCCTAGAACTACTCCCCAAATCGGTGCAAGTGGCGCTAATGGGAGGGGTGGGTTGGGGGAGAGGAAATGGAGCAAAGCACCTTGGATACAAAAATGACGCAATTTGCGTTGGGTTTGGAGCAATGCTTCAGTTTGCAACACTTCATACATATCCCCCATAAAATAACACTACACAGCTTATTCATAGCATATATTTCAACAGCAATATTTGTATTGATAGTACTTACGTCATCAGTAATGCAAAGGTATATGATTCGGTCTTGGCAGATATAATGGTACAAATAGCTGTGGAAAGGAAAAACACAAATAATAATGTAATTGTTTTGAGTTACATATGTACAATTCTGAGCAGAATATTCATTACGTGGATATAAAATTATAATTGAGGTTAGCATTTGTTTTTGCGTCAGTGAGAGAAACGGTCAACCGCGTTAAATAGGTTCTGGAAACGTGCATTATTAATATTTTTGAAAACTATCATATGATCCTCAGCTATATTGAAGGAAGCATTTGGAAACAAGAATATAGAATGAAACTGTGAACACAACATGTAAATTGCAACACATTAAATTGCCGTTAAATTGGCCTAGTTTTATTTTTATTTATAAAATGTTTTACCAGGAATTAATACATTGAGAGTTACCTGCCGTTTTCAAGTATGTCATGGGCAGAGAGTTACGATGACAAATACATGATTACACTACATAGTTACATCAGTGAACAGGATATACATTATATACAAGACATTGCATGCACATTTAGAGATAATATATATTATAGGCTTATGTAACAGTTACAGACCAGATTAAAATGTGAGATAGCTTTAGTTTTGAACAAACTTAGTCTGGTGGTGGCTGTGAGAGTCTCCGGTAGATTGTTCCACTTTTGGGGTGCACGGTAAGAGGAGGAGTGGCCAGATACTTTGGGATCATGAACAGTCTTTTGGAGTCAGATCTCACATGATAAGTGCTGCATGTGGTAGGGGTGAGGAGTATGTTCAGGTAGACGGGTAGCTTGGCCAGAAAGTATTTGAAGGCAAGACAGGAGAGATTAACTTTGCACATAGATTCAAGTGATGACCAATCTATTTCTTTCAGCATTTCGCAGTGATGTGCGTTGTACTTGCATTGGAGAACAAAACGGCATATTGAATTGTAGAGGGTGTCAAGTTTGCTAAGTTGGGTTTAGGATGCCGAGCCATATACTATGTCCCCATAGTCGATAATTGGCATTAGCATCTGCTGTGCGATACGCTCTCTGACCAGCAGACTTAGGGAGGATTTGTTCCTGTAAAGTGCACCTAGTTTGGAATAGGTTTTGGATGTCAGCGTATCAATGTGCATCCCAAATGTTAAGTGGGAGTCAAACCATACAGTATGCCCAAGAATTTAAAACTAGTAACAGGAGTTAGGGTGGTATTAGCATTGATTCTGATCTGGAGCTCAGTCATTGGAAGGTTTAAAAATGTAGCCTTGGTCCCAAATACCATTGTTACAGTCATGTCAGTGTTTACAAACAGTTGTTTTGGGAAATCCTATTTTCAAGTGTCAAAAAGTCAGATTGAAGTATGTGTTCAAGGAGAGGCTACAGCTGTGTGCATATAAGATTGTGTCATCTGCATACATGTGTATTGAAGCTCCCTTACAAGCTGTAGGAAGATCAATAATGAACACTGAAGAGTAGTGGCCCCAGAACACAGCCTTGCGGGACATCACAGGTGATATCCAAGGGGTTGGAGTTAGATCCCAACATGTCTATCTCAGGTTCTATGTGATAAGTAGAAATGAAACCAGTTTAAAGCATGATTCCCTATTCCATAGCACTGGAGTTTGTTAAGCAAGATAACATGCGCAACAGTATCAAAAGCCTTTGCAAAATCTAGAAATATTGCACCAGTGAGTTGTCCCAGTTCCATTCCAGACTGGATTTCATTGCAAACTTTTAGCAGGGTAGTGATATATTAATTTTGTCTTTCCAGTGTTTTCATTTTATTTAAAATAGATCTGTGTTCCTCATCAGTGTTAACGGAAAATATTGCCGCACATTTGAATTGTGTTTATTTGGGCACTTATTTTAGTTTCCTAACTTCAGTTTGTATCTGATCTGGATTGCTACAAAAGGTCTCATTCAATATGAAATTATGCTTCATTTCTGTTTATCGGTTTTAACTGAAGTGCAGGATTATCAGTAGGTCAGTGTTTTTTTGGATAAAATCTAAAACTTGAACCCATAATGATATACAAAACAGGAAGGAGGATAGGAAACCAAGCAAAGAAAAGCAGAAAAAAAAAAACGGGTGGAAATGTCCATACTCAACTAATAAATATTACAGCTTATCTCTGCCCCCCTTCTGTGCAGTACTTGAACATACTGAGGGGGCCAGAGAGTCTTCAGCCCTAGTATGTTAATGTACTGCACAGGTAATAGTTACATAGTTATATAGTTCCATAGTAGATGAGGTTGAAAAAAAGACATACGTCTATCAAGTTCAACCTATGCTTAATTTAGACAACAGATACTTTATCCTACTGTATATCAATACTTAACTTTATTAATCAAGAGGAAGGCAAACAAAAAATCCAAGAATTGCCAGATTACTCCCTTGATCAAAATCATTCCCATGTTTACTTATTTGATATATCCCTGAATAGCTTTCCTTTCTAAAAAGATGTCAAACCTTTTTTTGAACATATCTATTGTATCTGCTATCACAGTCGTCCTGGGTAATGAATTTCACATTTTAACTACCCTAACTGTAAAGAACTCTTTCTATTGTTGCTGGTGAAATCGCCTAAGGGATGACCCATGTCCTTTGTACTGCCCCTGGGATTAATTATTTTGAAAGCTCTGTGTACTGTCCCCGAATATATATTTGTATATATTTATATCACCTCTTAGACGCCTCTTTACTAATGTAAATAAATCTAATTTAGCTAGTCTCTCCTCATAAGTTAGATTGTACATCCCCTTTATTAATTTGGTGGCTCTTCTCTGCACTCTCTCTAGTTCCATATTGTCTTTTAAAAGGAGTGATGCCCAAAATTGTACTCCATATTCAAGGTGTGGTCTTACTAATGCTTTGTAAAGGGGCATAATTATGTTTACTGCCCTTCCATCCATTGCCCGTTTAATGCAATATAAGATTGTGTTTGCCTTTGCAGCTACTGCCTGACTTTAGGCACTATTGCTAAACCTGCTGTCTACAAGCACTCCTAAATCCTTCTCCATCAAGGTTTCCCCTTACTGTATGTATCCCCATTTAATTTATAAGTCGCCTGTTTATTCTTGTTTCCCAAATAAAAAACCTTACATTTATCTGTGTTAAACCTAATCTGCAATTTACCTGCCCAAGTTTCCAGTCTATCCAAGTGCTTCTGGAGACAAATTACATCCTGCTCTGATTCTACTACCTTACAAAATTTAGTATCATCGGCAAAGATGGATACTTCGCTCTCGATGCCAATCTCAAGGTCAATAATAAACAAGTTAAAAAGCAGGGATCCCAGTACCGATCCCTGAGGTACTCCACTCACGACTTTAGCTCAAACTGAAAAAGTTTTATTTATGACAACTCTGTAATTATTTAGGATGCTAAATAATTTATGTTAAATACCACAAACAAGTTTTCATTTATCAACCTATACGTTGATACATAAAAAAAATTGTTCTTCGTATTTAACATCAACAATCATCAATTTAACAGCAATTATTTAGCATCCTATTCCCTAAAGCCACAAGCATTAAAGCAGTGATAAAGGACTTTTTACTTACGACTATATGTCGGCGATATGTTTAACAGTTGAGCATGCAAATGTACGCAACAAGGAATTAATGGCCAATTCCTTTTTGAAAAGCTATTCAATAAACTTCTACCTGGCGATATCGGGCATCCGCCGAAAAATACCCCAGGCCGGCATTAGGTATAGCTTAGCTTTGTATATAATGGCCACTGTAGACCAACACAATAAGACTAGCCAATGTAGGACAGATGATAAAAAAAATATATACATACTATTAAAGCTGCAGTTCAAGCCGTCATTAATAATTTAAAAAAAATTAAATATGTGCATCAATACAATCTATACACTGATAAATGATTAGCCCAGTTGCTGATTGATCCGTTCTGCTGTAATCGATGGCTGAAGATTTGGCTCGGGGTTCACTAAATGCATCCTGGGTCCTCTTCTGCTACTCCCACCCCCCACCTCGTTACTCAATTCCTCCCCCCCAAATTCCAACACCCCCCTCTCCCTCTAAGAGTTTTACATTGGGGGTGGGGGAGGCCTCAAGTCCCGCAGGTGAAGGGAGCTGTGGAACTTGGGCCCAACTTCTTGCGGGGGGGCGGGGGGGGGGGGGGTCTATGGCAGCGGGCTATTCCAAATGCTGTAATTTGGCCACCCCTGGTGTATGTTATAAGCGCTATATAAAAATACATGCAAATACTAGACTACTTCATCTGTTTCCATATGATACATTAAAGTTTAAGCGCACTATGATGGCTTTGTGTAAACAACTTGTGTGCACAAAGCCCTGTGTGACCTGGCCTTACCCTAGAACAAAAAGGAGGAGCAAAGTTGTAGTTTTTTCGTTTCTTGCAGCTTCAGTTGGGTATATTCAAGGTGAAGACTAATGTATATAAAACATTTTTATACCCGCTCTCTGGTTGAAGTACAAAAACATTAAAGTAATCAGAGCTGCTAAGGAGGGTCATTAGCAACTAACCCGAGACTTTGGATTTATATGTACAATATGTCTGATACATTGCAACATGCTTAAGGGACGGAACGCGGTCAACATTCTCACAGGATAAAAGCCACACATGGACAGAGAAGAATCCAAAAAGTGGTATGTACCACTTATCAGGCAATTCACTCAACTACTCAAAATCGAATCTTCTGTATTTCACATCCTCCTCCTAATTCCCTCAAGTCTTTACCGACTACTGTAAAAATGCAAGGTGGATGCTATCCACAAGGAGAGTCCCTCTGTCCCCTCCCCCTCTGCTTCTACCTAAACCTTCATCCACTCAACTCTTTCTCCTGTTAGGGAATTGGAAGTTTCTATGCCGATTTTCTCTTCTCCCTCTACCCATGCACTCTCGATCCTATCCCCTCACCCCTTATCAGAACGCTTACTTCCGTTTTAGTCCCCACTAACCAATATCTTTAATTCCTCCCTGTCCTCTGGCATTTCCCCCTCCTTTAAGCATGCAGTGGTCACACATTCTCAAAAACACCCCAGACCAAGTACCTTACTAACAACCGACCTGTATCCCTCCTGCCTTTTGCCACCAAACTGCTACAAAATCTGGTGTCCTCCCGTATGGGCAACTTTTTTTAATTTCCATTCCCTCCTGGACCCCTCACAATCTGACTTTTGTACAGCTCACTCAGACTGTACTCTACATGAATGATCTCCTTACATCTCAGCACTAATTTCTCGCTATACACCATCCGGACTAGCGTTCTGTGTTGTATCTAAAGCCCTCTCCTGCCTAAAACCTCTCAGGGAATCCACTGCTAAAAAATCTAATGCACGCTCTTATCTTTTCCAGTCTGGACTATTGTAACATCATAGGTTGAACTTGATGGTCCTAGGTTGAACTTGATGGACGTACGTCTTTTCAACCTCATCTACTAAAAAAAAAACAAACAAAAAAAACCCATACTGCTAACCGGCCTCAACTTTCTCCTTTTGCAATCTATGCAAAATCCTATTCCTAGAATAATTTCATTTTCTCCCAAAACAGTGTCTGCTCATCTCCTCCTTGAATCCCTCTCTTGGCTCCCATCAAGTTTTGGATCACCAACAAATTTATCCACCTTCCCTTCAAGCCTCTCCACCCATTCACTCCTCACTACAGATCATCTTTGATCTCTTGCTATGCGTCTGCTCGTCTCCTGCGTTCTACCCATAACGGTCTCCTTTCCATCCCTTTCACCTCTACTGCGCCCTCGCCTTAAAACCTTTTTCACTCATTTCCCCTCACACTCAGCCAAGCACCTAGTCTACTCATTTTAAGGCAAAACTTAAAACTCCCCTCCTAAATGAATCTCTCCAATAGCCTAGACTCATGGCTACTTTACCACACCCACAGTGACTCCTACCTACGACTGCCATCTACTGCGCTTTTTATCTCACTTGCCGTCTTTGCAAGTCTCCCCTCATACCACTTAGATCGTAAACTCTCTGGGGCAGGGATTTCCTTTCCTATTATCGGATCTTATTTGTTGCACTTATTGTAGTATAATTCCCTGTATTGTCTCTTTTGTAAAGCACCAAGTAAGCTGTGAACGCTATATAAAAAGATAACATGCATAGCCATTATGGATGCAAGTATGAAATTTGTCTATACAGTTTATAGAGAGAATACTTGAAGAATTGGAATTGTTTTAATGGAGCTCTGATGCTTTTAGATACGTACGTCTAATAAATATTCTTAGATCATCAGAAGTAATGTAATCACTGAATCTAGTGTGTTATTGGCATGGTCGTCATAAAAACAGCCCAGTTTCTCCAAAGTTTCCAGTAAATGGAGCAAGTAACGAGTTATGGGGTAGTAAGGCATTGGGAGTCATGAAATAAAGTGTGGTAGTGCCAATTGGGGTATTATCGTATAAACTCCTATTGGTTTCAATACTGCAGGGTACCTTATGTTTCATCACAATTATTCTTGAAGAGAGAATTAAAATAAACATACAACTCACCTTCCATGGGAGTAGGTGAGCTTGCTGTTCTCCGATGGAATCTTGGCAAGAATTTGCTCAGTCACCTCCAAGAAGTTCCCACCACACCAAGCATGTTTTGCAAGAATGGTGGTTCCTCTGGCAACAACAGCAAAGAGGATAGCCATGTCTTCCCCCTGTCAATAAGTACAACAGTGTACATACAGTATTAGAGGTTAGCAAAACTCAAGGAAGACGTCTCTATTAACACTGCTTGCAATGGCTTTTTAAAAACAATTTATGAATGTAATTGGCTCTCTTCGAAATATGAAGTCACCCCAAAAGTAGAAGATTCACTTATTTGCTTCATGTATAAAAAGTAGTCCGTCAATTTTGCTTTTCTTCCAGTCTGATTCATTCTAATTTCATCTGGTAATTATTGTCCATCTAAAATGGTTGCTCAACTATTTGGTCTATGTATTAAGGCAAAAGGGGAGCAAGACAAACTGCACGAGGATCAAAAATTTATTATTTCAATGGGATCTTGTCTTTATTCGATGCGGATTGTTCGCCCCAGAATTGCAGCACTTTTGCCTTGATACATATGCCCCTAATAATGCTGCCACATAAAAAAAAAAAAAAAAAGTTTGATATACGTCTCACTTAATATACCACACTTATGGCATTCTGTGGTCTGTCTTCCTTCTTCACAGTGTGGGCGCAGTCTGGATACCCTGGGATTTTGGCTATAAGACAACTTTGAGGAATAAGTATTTTGAAAACTAAATTTCACTACCGTGAATTAGAATTTTTTTGTTTATTATATAGGCCAACACACCCACAATTATAATGGTTAATCCAGGGATTGTATCTATATGTAAACACTTATTTTTAAAGTTGTGATGCATGCTAGCTCTATTTATTCACTTTAATTGTTCCCCATCGACGATACTTATATTATTTCACTTCTGTTTTTAAATGCTTGTGGATTTTTAGCACACTTTAAAAAAAAAAAAAAAAATTAAATTCGCGAAGACCTCATCACAAGAGAGATTGGCTATAAATCACTCCCCTGATTAAATCTATTTCAAACCTCATCCTAAGTAAAAGCCATGTATGGAAGATACTTTATGATAAATTAATGTTTTGAGAACTTCTTACAGCTAGAAATTAAAGGTAATGACATTTTATTTATATTTGTAAATTGCAGTTTGCACCAATTATCCAAATAAAGTAAAATAAACCACCAATGCATTTACATACTATGGAGAAATTAAAAGTTACATTTTTTTTAATAAATTACATTTTTTCTGCGACTTTAGTCATCTACTGTACATTTAGAAGTGCAAGCCCACAGCCAAAAAAAGGACAAAAAACACCCCTCTAAACAACCATATATAAACAATTTAACAATCTAATGTCTACCTTAAATTCTTCTTTTGACTCTCTGAAAATTAATTAGTATTTTTAGGGGTCTCCCAATGGGAGTGTGTCAGTCAAGGGCTTTCTTTGTCTTTAGCCCACCCGGTAATTAGAAAGGCAATAACAATTATTAGAGGAGAGATACGGGTCTGGCTGTGCACATTTTTGTTGAATACACAGTGACAGACAAAAGTGGGTAGTTAGAAGAAAACCAACCTTCTCCCAAATCTCAGTTTACAACATTTATAAACTATAACAAACTGTTTAAAACGTATTTGAAGGCATCAGATTTGAGTGAAAAGGAAAACTATCATCCTGATAATAGCCTCTGCAACATGTCATTGCCAATAGCACACTTTAATCAACATACTGTATTGTATATTGTTGGTCAACATTCTAGCAGCTGTATTGATCCAGCAGAAATGTCAAGCTTGTGTAGGTTGATGCATTTTAATGGTCCAACTCGTTAATCTATGAATTCTTCACTGATTAAAATATAGAGCTATTAAAACCTCACGTTTATTTTGAACATATGAAAAGTCCAGTCAGGCGTTAAAAGATATCTACTTTTTAATGTAATCTATGACAAATTATTTTGTTGCTGCATTACAAGATACAGTATCACAATTTACAACAAATCCCAATGTACAAATCACTGAAGTTACAAGCGAAAGTTTCTGAAAAACTAATCCGGCTCCATGAAGTTCTATGGACCACTGCACCATCCGGTTAGGTTGAGATGATCTGTTCTACATACTGCAGTTACACGAGGTTACATAGTTAATGAGGTTTGGAAAAAAAAAAAAAAAAAATTCATCCATCAAGTTCAACCCATGTTAAACTTAGACGACAGATACTTTATCCTATATTTACAGTATATTGAACCAGTGGAAAGCAAAAAACAAAACAAAAAAACTCCAGTGACATATCAGCCAATGATATAACATAAAGGGGACCGACTCCAAATAATGGCAATCAGATTACTCCCTGGATCAACATCCTTCCCATGTATACTTATTTGGTATATCCCTATATACCTTTCTTATCTAAAAAGATGTCCAACTTTTTTTGAACAAATCTATTGTATCTGCCATCGCAATCTCCATGGGTAATGAATTCCACATTTGAACTGCCCTTACTGTAAAGAACCCTTTCCTTTGTTGCTGGTGAAATCTCCTTTCCTCCAACATTAAGGGATGTCCTTGAGTCATTTGTACTGCGCTTGGGATGAGTAGTTCTTTTGAAAGCTCTTTGTACTGCCCCCGAATATATTTGTATATAGTTATCATATCCCTCGCTTAAGACAACTCTTTTCTAATTTAAATAAATCTAATTTAGCCAGTCTCTCCTCATAACTTAGATTGTCCATCTCCTTTATAAATTTGAAGGCTCTTCTCTGCACTCTCTCTAGTTCCATAATGTCTTTTCAAAGGTGGTGTCCAAAATTGTACTCCATATTCAAGGTGTGGTCTTACTAATGCTTTATAAAAAAAAAAGGGGGGGGGGCATACTGTAATTATGTTTACTTCCCTTCCATCCATTGTCCGTTTAATGCAAGATAAGATCTGGTTTGCTTTTGCAGCTACTGCATGACTTTGAGCACCATTGCTAAGCCTGCTGTCTACAAGCACTCCTAAATCCTTCTCCATTAAGGACTCCCTTAATGTATCCACATTTAATTTGTAAGTCGCCTGTTTATTCTTGCTTCCCAAATGCATAACCTTACATTTAGCTGTATTAAACCTCATCTGCCATTTACCTTTCCAAGTTTCCTTTCTATCCAAATTCTTCTGGAGAGAAATTACATCCTGCTCTGATTCTATTACCTTACACAATTTAGTGTCATCGGCAAAGACGGAGACTTTGCTCTCTATGCCAACCTCATGTCATTAACAAACAAGTTAAAATGCAAGGGTCCCAGTACCGATCCCTGAGGTACTCCCCTCACAACTTTAGCCCAACTTGAAAAAAGTTCAATTTATGACAACCCTCTGTTGTCTGTCCTTTAACCAGTTTTCAATCCAGGAGCAAATATTTTTACGGAGTCCAACTTGCTTTATTTTGTACACTAACCTTGTGCGAACCGTATCAAAAGCCTTTGCAAAATCTAAGTAGACCACATCAACTGCATTACCCTGGTCTAAATTCCTACTTACCTCCTCAAAGAAACAAATAACGTTAGTTTGTCATGATCTATCCTTCATAAATCCATTCTGACTATTACTAATAATTTTGTTTTCCATTAGGTATTCCTGAATATGATCCCGTATTTATTTTCCTATTTTTTAAAAAAAAATTATGTACAGACACCATCAGCAAATTTTGTTTTTCATCTGAGATATTGATAGATATGAGTGCTTTTACATTTTGATGTTAACTATCAACTGTATCATATTGTACGTGCACATTTGGACACTATCACCTGTATGATACTAATTGGCATAGGTTAACCCAATGATAGATACGTTTAACACTCACATCCAGGCAAATTGTTGAGCCTTTTTATCATAATTGTAAGTATATCATTCATTTTGCGAATGGTTAAAACTGAGACAACAATTGTGGGTTCCACACATCAAGTGCAGTACAGCTAGGTACCATGCAGGTGCTGCTGTGTTAATAAATTAATTATTTTATTAATGTATTGGTAACCAATGGGTTCATTTGTTATAGAAGTATGTTAATTGATGTTGGTTTATAAGGAACTCTACATCTCTCTGGACTTTGTACCCCTGATGAAGCGACCAGAGCAGTTCCCAGACCATAGGGCTAAGAAAGGGTTAAAGCAGATCCTTTGCCAAATCACTGATCGGCACCTGAGCTATCGGGATAGCTAACCCAACGACGAGCAGAGTGACGTCATCGCAGCGAGGAGGCGGTTCCAGACACGCAATGGAGGAACTATACGTCCTGTGCTCTTTGCAGATGGGGGATCTTTCCCGAACCACTGAACGAAGCAGTCATCAGACCTCTGCTAAAAAAGCATTAATTAGATCCAGATTGCATGGCTAATTACAGGCCTGTATCAAACCTTCCTTTCCTAGGGAATGTTATTAAGAAAGTAATGGTAACCCAACTGGAAACCCATCTATCAAGCCATATGACCTAGTAGATGGCATAGTACGGAAACCGCTCTGGTTCGTGTGCTAAAGGATCTCCTGATGGCGAGACACAGACTGTTCAATCTTAATACTGCTTGACCTCTCTGCACCATGGGATCTTAATGGAGCACCTGAAAGATTTCTGTGGACTGGATGGAACAGTTTTTAGCTGGCTCAGATCTTCCCTCACTGGCAGGTCACAGAGTATCTTCAGGAATGTATTCTTCTGCACCAAAGCTTGTCATGTGGAGTGCCAGAGGGTTCTATCCTATATTGTTCGTAATGTATATTCTGCCACTAGGTGACATCAGATGGCATGGCCTGGGTTATTACTGCTATGCAGATGACAATTCTACTTGCCCTTTGCACCAGGTATTAAGGACCCATTATCAATATTGATCTTAGCTCCTAGAGTGGATGAGTGCCAATTGGTTGAGGTTGAATCCTGAAAATACAGAAGTGCTCGTGGTGGATGCTCAAAGTCGGAAGACAAGACTACTTCTAGGTCAACACACTGGCCTTAAGCTTGGGGACTCCCAGCTGCTAAACTTTGTCCGTGTGCGGAAGCTTGGTGTTGTCCTGGACTGTGATTTGACCCTTAAACATCAGGTGCCAGCCATGATCAAATCTTCATTCTTTCACCTAATGAACATAACCAGGATTAAGTGCTTGATCCCCATCAGTGGATTTTACTACGCTTGTCCATGCTTATGTGTCCTCACGCCTGGATTACTATCCGAGTCTTCCGGGGGGGTGGAGGGGGCGCTTCTGCGCTGCCTGCAGCTGGTGTAGAACGCTGCAGCAAGGTTAACTAACCAGACCTGTTCTTGCCACGTCACATTTATTCTCCGTTCACTGCACACGCTGCCTATAAAATGGCAAATGTATTTCAACATTGGCTTGTTGACATTCAAAGCCTGACATGCACAGGGTCCCAGGTATCTGATAGAGCTTCTAGTTCCCTACACTCCCATTCGCTCACTACCATCTGCAGATAACAGTTACCAGAATATCCTTAACTTCTTTTGGAGCCCAAGCTTTTAGCCACACTGCTCCCACTATCTGAAACAGTATGCCTCATACAGTTTGAGAAGCCCCCATCTATGGAAATCTATAAAAATAGGGTCAAGGCCTACCCGTTTACCCAGGCATTTAATGAATCACAACCTGTTCAGCATTTAATAGCTACAGTACGGTCCCATCCTTAATTATATCTTTCCTAGTTTTTGGTTTCGTTTATAACCTTTTTTTCTCTTTTTGTAACCATGAAGTGCTTTGAGTTCCACTGGAAGAAAAGCGCTATATAAATAACGTTTATTATGATTATTATTAATTATTAGCAGACATGCAAAGTCAACATTTGAGCTTGGCGATGCTCTTCAGAAACAGATTACTTTATTTCTTTAAACTGTTATGAGAGACTAAGTGTATAATAATATTCAGCATAATTTGTAATGCACCTTCATATTTTCCCCCTACAAAACTACTTTCTTAAAAAACACCCTTCTTACCATTAGTTACATTAGTAATACACGTTGTCAAACTTCTACATAACATTAAAAAAAATTACAATGCCACCATAAACAACTTTTACAATTCTTTGCTCAGTTTTCAACAGCAGTTTGCTAAAGAAAATATATAATCTCCTCATCAATAATGTCCAACCTATAACAAATAGCATTATATAATGTATGAAAGCTTCTAATCAACGTTATGATATGCTAGGCTGAAGATATTTGCACTGCTATGCTAGACAATTCACCATGTAAAATACAAGCTATATGCAGGCAATGCAGTTTTTATTCAAATATTTTTTTTAAAGGATCTATGGCTATAGTTTTCAAACATTTTTGGTTAAGTAACCCTAAAATTATATTGTGACATTCTTGCAGAACCCCAACCCTCTCTAATAGCGCATCTCCGGTTAGATGCATTACAAGAAACCCCAACTGTCAAGGATGTTTCACTATGGCCAAAACGCATTGCAGGGACACTTCACGGCTACATCTGCACCTGCGCCTAACCAGACAAGCCAGGTCTGCCACACCCGACAACGCATGTTTAAAATGTCTCGAGTGGGATCGCTACATTGCTTAGACAGGTCTCTCCAACGCGCCATCTTTAAATGTCCTGCAAGCTTGTTGGGTCGAGTGTGCGGCAGACAGGACATCGCAGAGAAATGTCCCATTCCATCTCTAATAGTGTGTCTGAGATCAGATGCATTGTAAGGAACTCCGACCCTCTCTAATAGCGCGTCTGAGATCAGATATATTCTAAATTATTCTGTATTTGGTACAATTGTCAAATGACCTGAAAATGGGAGCCCTTTAGGGATGCCCGAGGAAAAACTCTAATCTATTGGCACGTAAACAAGTCTATCTCAGCTTATGAAGATATCTTTTAGGAACATTCAATTAATTTATTCACTAGGTTTGTTGTTGGTTGTGGTCATGATAACTTCATGAGATATTAGGTATTTTAATCCCTCTTGTGCTTCAGGGGTTAATGAACTACAGTTTGAAGTTGAAAATACAATATTTTGGGTTTCTGGCTTGTCATGATTCTGTGGGAGCTTCAAAAGGGACTTGATTAAAGTTGGGTGCTAAAAGTACAAAGAGTGTTTACGGTATGTTAACACCTTTTGCAGGTCTAGTGTAAAAAACTGATATTTTCTAGAGATAAGTTCTGCCAGACAGGGACTCTGACAAACAAAAAGTTTTTTCAAAGCATTCTCTGCAAGGGGTTTATGGATTGCCAGGGGGTGGGGCTATCCTATGCCATCCCAAGATATTAAACATGGAATCAGGGACTTGACAGCGAAGCTGACTTATACAATTTTGATATTTTGACAATTTTGATATTTGCATTTGTGACAGGGTGACGAGCGAAGTGGTCCAGATATGGTAGGTACTGGGGAACAGATATTCATTTGTCGCTAAGGTTTAATGACAAGACAGTCATGTTTAGTCTTGTCGCGTCCGCCATGAGCGCCTGAATGTATTGATGTGACTCACGTGTGTGTAAATATTAATTTTCCTTAACTACGAGTATCTACTGAGGCAAAGTTTTAAAATGCTGGTTGGTAATTTTTTTGTCTGTTGTAAAAAACTGTCAATTTCACTGAAGTAAGAATGTGGGCCTCCACATGCAATATGAATATCAACAAGACCAACGCGATGTTCAAATAATATGTAAAGTCTGCGAAGATTGAAATAGAACTAGAAGTGGAAGACTGTGTCTACCTTGGCTGGAAAATAACAATGGATGGGAACTTTTAGATTGAAATCAATAGGAGAATGAAGATGGGATGGAGCGCATTTGAAAGAATGAAAAAAAAAATATTTCAAGGGAACTTTCCACTGTCTCAAGAAGGAAGTTTGACCAGTGTTTTCTGCATGTGCTCACTTTTAGATGTGAAACTTGGACCATAAATGTGAAGATAATTCAGAAGCTTCAGACAACGCAAAGAAGAATGGAGAGATGTATGATGGATATTACCAGAAGAGACCGAGGAAAGAATGAATGGGTTTGATGCCAAACAGAAAAAAAAGTATTTGATATCATAACAAGGGTGAAGAAATTAAAATGGCAGTGGGCTAAACATATCGCAAGACGAAATTACCATCGTTGGACACAGATAGTACTCGACTGGATTCCAAGAGAGATTACAAGACCAAGACAACAATCAAAAGTAAGATGGGAGGATGAAATCAGAAATGGAAGTTCATTGTGGGAGCCTTCATCCAGCAGCGGATCGACAAGGGCTGAAGATCATCTAATAACTACCAAATTTACTTGCAGCAAACATTAAAGAAATAGTTAAATGGCAAACTACTGTATAGTTACCACAAAGATCAATTTGGAAGTCTTAAACTCAGGCCATTACCAGAACACAACAAAATGGACCTGTTTAACAGTGTCTGGAATTAAATTCTTCAAAGCGCCGAGTTTTAGACTTGCAAACCGATGTGTGTTACATAGTTACATAGTAGATGAGGTTGAAAAAAGACGTAGGTCCATCAAGTTCAACCTATGCTAAATTTAGAAAATGTTGAATTCTTTCATTATTTATTTATCCTTTCACACTTGAGAAACCAGCAATGATATTGGTAAAAAATACTGAAGGTGACAGAATTCTGAACGAATCAGTCTTCGCAGTAATTTCAAAAGGTTCAGTTCTTCTAGGACCAATGCGTGCCAATAGAAATGACATGTTTAGGTGATTAAATCTGGATGATGGATTCCTTTTTTTTCCTGACAACAAGTATTTATATAATAATTAGTTTATGAACATGGTGACATTAGCACAGTCATTTTTGTTTGAAAGACAATTAGATTGTGTTTGAAAGACAATTAGATTGTTCAATTCTTCACAAAATGTTGTTTCTAGTGCTGCTTTCAACCTCAGACTTCTTCTTTCTGACATTGCATCATGGCCTCCAATGTCTACATCTCTGAAATGTAACTGCTCTTTGAAAAATTGGCAAATAATCACAGTTCAAAGTCCCAAGAACAAATGATTGTATATAAAAAGGTCAATACCAGAAAAACCTGCAATCATTCTTTAATGGCTTTCTGCATAACACCCATATTTATTCATAACACAGGATCACTCCACCTTCAATAAAGTTTCCCTTATAAACTCCACCAAACGAACCTCTTGACATACATTACAGCTCCCACTTGCATGTAACACGGCCCAAGAATCCCACCAAGCCCAGCGTAAGCAATACAGGCCCACTCACTGATCTCCATGCATTTTATACAGTCCCCAGCCAACAAATCACATTGTTTTCAATACAAAATGGCTCCTTCCAAACACAACCACTACACGCCCTCTGGCAGATAACATAGCTCCCTCCTCCCTCCACACCCTGTAATAAATCCCCTACACCAGCGGTGAGCAAACTGGGGGGGGGGAGGGGGGTGGTAGAATTTCTAGGGGGGGGCACAGTAGTTACAGAGGCCCCG
>NC_134498.1:1102434-1117434 GCF_040206685.1 Ascaphus truei
CAGCCAGTAGCCATGAATCATGTCACATGATGCAACTATTGATTATTCACATTATCCATGTTAATTTAGCTAACAAGTGACTTTTGGGGCGTCTGTATAAAAATGCATTTAAAAAGAAAATATTTTACATCAATAATAAAAACTAAGTTGAAGTTAAGGCTGCTTGTTATTTGTGCCCGACTCGCTGATACAAATGAATATGCTGCAATGTAAAGCAATAAATAGTTAATATATCATAGCTACATGTTGTATAATAATACATGTAACTAGCATATTTTAACCAGACAAATCCTATTCTGTTTAGACAAAGGAGTCTAAAGTTTCTCGACTGCAAAAACAGAGCAAAAGTATTTCAGCAGATTCTATTTATTCTCCTTGATAAATATTATGCTGGTTTTTATTTTTGCCCCAAGGAGACTTTAGTACAGTAAGTAGAATCCAAAGTTCCTTTCTTCTGTTGCCAACAATTACAGCTGAAGAGTCCTATTGCCTATTCCTAATGCTCCTTTAACTCTCAACCAGAGCCACTGATAAAGCAGCAACGGAGAATTCTTTCACACAGGAAGAGACGGCTGTGCACTGCAGAAATGCAAAAATGGACATTTTTGCCACAAAAAAGAAGCTGATACTGCCGGGTCACTTAAACGAGCCCTTTATTGTAGTCACTGTGCCATACACCAACAACAGGAACCTCGAGGAGAACCTCCGACGTGTTACGTGCTGAAAAGCGCTTTTCAAATCTGTATATATCATACTGTAAACAATATGTATATTTCATTTTATGTGAATGTGTACAATTCAATGTGTGTTATTAAAATTAATAATGGCATGTTCTTGTGTAGCCCTTTTTGTGAACCGGCCTGACCCACCCAATCTCACATTGGCCCCTGTGGTCTAACCGGTCCCTTTCCTTGCGGCACACCTCTTCTAAGGGACTACTGGTAACTGTATAACACCTGTGGCTCCAGGAGATCTGAGCCTCCGCTAGCTGGGAGCCTGGGGAAACCCTTACCATTTACCTGGTGCAGCGCCTCCACTTACCCAGGATCCCCGTTATGAAAGATAGCCCTGGGTAAGAAATACAATAACACACGTATGCGATGGAAACAATACTTAACACTTTACTAACACACATATAACACATTACATAACATCATAACCTTATCACCTCAGGCCCAATGTCCGGTGTTCCCACCCAGTGTCCTGTAATCCCCCACACCCAATGTCCCGTACTCCTACGGAGGTCGTGGGTGACTGCGCAGTCACTAAATTATCTGTTAGGCCTGTTGGTGCACATATATTGGAATACCTTCCGAGCACTCCGATGCTCGGGCCTGCCACACTCTTCTCAAAGGGTCAGACGTGCGATGCATCCGTCTGATCCTATCCAGGTACTTCTCCAGGACCCCAACGAGGGTCCCACCGCTTTACGGGAACACAACCGTCTCACGGCAACAGCAACCGAATCACGGGAACAGCAACCGCCGCTATCCCTATCTCTTCCTAACTAACCCTAACGTGACAGAAACCCTAACCTAGGGCCTGTCCCTGATGAACCGTAACCTGGGGTGGCTTGGGGGAAATCTCCTAGGGCCTGTGGAGTAATAACCTGCCCCACTCCCCTAGCTACCCACGTCCCTAATCCTCCCTAACCACTAGCTACTCGCTACTCCTAACAGCCTGCAGCAGACACACAGCTCTCACCGTCAGCCTGCAGACTTTCACACACGCTGCACACACTGCGCCCAGCACATGCAGCGACACACACACACAGCTGCAATCGTACACAGCCACCTGAATCCCGCAGCAAATCCACTGCACACACTTTGTGCCTATTTGCCAGTGCGCACAGCACTACCCGCTGTGGCACTGCCAAACCTGCACCTTTCACACCTAAGGGTGACCTCCTTATCTAGGGCCGTCCCTCTTCAGTTACCCCCTGCCCTAACAGGGAATTGGGGCCTGCCTGGGGACCTAAGGAGAACCCTTACCTGGTGCAGGAGCCACTCGCTCCCTACACCCTTCCTTCTCCTTCCTCTGCCTCTTCCTGACTGACTCCTGCAAAGCCCGGGAAATGTATCTCTTTTCCCGGGGTGAGCTTCCTCCAGCCCTATTGGCCACGATCAGGCACCTGGTGCCTGTCTCCCTATGCCTCCTGGGAATTGTAGTTCCCAGGGGGCTGCCTAAGCATTGGAGCCGCGTGCGCACTTGCCTGGCGCATGCGCGAACTCCTAATGGCCGCCACAACCTCCCTCTACCCTGTCCTGCCCTCGCGCGATCTCTCCCTAGCCTTCCCTGCGCTTGCCGCCTACTGCGCATGCGCGAACTAACGCGCAATGGCGGCGCCCTCTCCTTCAGCCGCCGAGCCGGTGGCAACGCGATCGCGGCCTTAGCGACGGCCCGATCGCGTCCCCGGCAACCGTCCTGCACCTCGCGCTGCTCCCTGCACTGGCCCCCACCCTCGCGAAGTGCCGGCGGGTCTGTCGCAGCCTCCAGCGGCACCCGCTACCACACGGCACTCGCGGAGGGGGGCCAGAAAGTGTAAATTTACCTCGGGGCTACATTCTCCCCCTCGCAGAATCCCAACGACCTCGCTTGGGTAGCAACCATACAGAGATTTATACAGTGGAAAATACATGGCATAAATCATATCACATGTAGCATGCATTTTGTCATCAATACTCATATGGATACCCGAGGCCAGCTGAGTCTCAGAGTGGAGTACCCCTAACTGATTGGGTGAGGGTATCCCACCGGAACTCCTGTGAGTCTTTTGGAACTCGATATCAGTCCCTTGCAAAAACCTACCGCCTCCCCCTCGTGGAAAAATTAGTACGGGGTCCTGGGTATTCACCCTTGCCGGATCCTCCGGTCTCGTCTCACGGGAGACAGGGAGGCTCAGTCTCTTGCCTCGGTCCACCACATGGCGAACATAACGCTCCATCGCGCACCTGGGAGAGGCCACAACTACCAGAGTGGTCTCAACACAGTCTTTGTCCGCTCCAGCAATCCCTTTAACGGTGACACCTTCTGTGGACAGCACAACTTCTTCGGGTAGACCCGGGTCTCGGGAAGGCCAAGCTTGGAGACTCCTCGTGCAGGAGTATGTGTCGCTCCGGTCCGCTACACCGGATACCTGGATGAGGTCGGATTCGTTCCATGATCTGCAGAGATCCTTCTGGGGGAGACACCTCCACCAGGACGCGATGACGGGGTGAGCCCATCGCCCGGGTGACCCTACCTTTGGAGTCAACAGGCTCCACGATCACCGGGGAGCTCACACCCGACACCCCTGGGGCAGTCAACTTACCCCTATCGTTGTCGCCAGGTACTGATCCCAAGCCTGGGACCGCTGGTACCTCAGTGGTAGGCCGGACTGGCCGTTGCAGGGCACACGGGCCCACATCATGGTCTGCATCAGTTGAGGTGGTTGGCTCGGTGACCTCACTGGAGTGGTCCGCCGGCAGGCTCATCACCACGCTTGGTTGGTCGCTGGAATCACCACACGTGGGCGGGGGTACAAACACCTTACCCTGGGCCTCCGGAATCTGTGGTTCTGGCATCAGTGGTTCCTGCTCGGGAACCGGGTCTGGAACCGACATCTGGGATCCCGACATCTGGAGCTCCGCCTTCAGCGGCTCCGGCTCAGCGTCTGGAAAGTCCATTTGGGCCCACGGCCCCTCCACCACCTTCATCGCTGAAGTGGAAGAATTAGTAGAGGCTTCACCCACCTTGGTAGCACCATCAGGCGTATCTTTCTCCGTAGGTTCCGCCATCAGAGGTTCCTGCTCTACCATTTGAATGTCCCCTTTGAGAGGGTCTGCAACAGGGGTCTGGACACACGGGTCCCCGAAGGCCTCTGGAATCAGGACAAACTGATGACAAGCATAACTTACTTTAGGAGAGAGGTCCGGCTCCTCCTCTTCTTTCTCTGCTGGTGCCGCCGCCTGGGGTAGGATAGGCTTCAGGAACCTGGCCCCGCAACACTCACATTGGGGCTCCCACGCCAGTGCACCTCTAGGACAGTCACAAATGGTGCTAAAACACTGGGTATACGTCTCTCCATCCACCTGGGCTGACTTGAAGCCTATCGGTAAATAGGACAGTGCGACTCCCGCTTTGTAGTCTCCACTCAGGCAAGGACACATTAGCACCGTGACCTCTATTCCTGGCAATTTCCAGGGCTCATACACATCAGGGTGTAACCCCTGGCAGTCTCTCTCATCCTCGGGGAGGGAACACTCCATTTCTGCAACAGTGTCCTCTGCCGCTGGCGGTTTGGGTTGCAGGAACTGCGCCGCACAGTCAGGACACTTAGGCCCTTGGGTCAGCTCACCAACGGCACACTCACATTCCTTCAGACGGCTGTGCAGGCATTCTTCCCCGTCTACCACTGTCATCGTGAGGGCGACGGGTAACTCAGAGGCTCCGTCCATCCAGCCACCCGTCCCCTTCCAGTCTCTTAACGCACACGGGCATACCACCATTGGCAAGACTAAATTGGGGGCCCGTATGATTCTATACAGCCAAGGGTGTTCTTCTCGGCATCCCTTGCTTTCCTTAGGGGGAACAGAAATTGCTGTTTTCTGCTCAAGACACTCCCTCCCCCTGGTGGACTCTAGAGGAGGGGCAGCACAGTCTTTTGGGGAAGGTTGCGAGCTCGGTACCGAGTCACTCACAGTGTGGGGGCGGGGCTTGGGGTTTCCCGCCAGTCCTGGATAACTGTTGGCAACATTTTCCCGCGCGGCCGGGAACTTAGCACGTGGCTTCCTCCGCCTTGAGGGCTTCCCCATGGCGAAACAAAAATAGGACACAATTTAGAGAGAAAAAAAAACATATAGGGCACCCCAGGTCTGATATCTCAGCAGCGCCTCCAAATGTAGCCCTTTTTGTGAACCGGCCTGACCCACCCAATCTCACATTGGCCCCTGTGGTCTAACCGGTCCCTTTCCTTGCGGCACACCTCTTCTAAGGGACTACTGGTAACTGTATAACACCTGTGGCTCCAGGAGATCTGAGCCTCCGCTAGCTGGGAGCCTGGGGAAACCCTTACCATTTACCTGGTGCAGCGCCTCCACTTACCCAGGATCCCCGTTATGAAAGATAGCCCTGGGTAAGAAATACAATAACACACGTATGCGATGGAAACAATACTTAACACTTTACTAACACACATATAACACATTACATAACATCATAACCTTATCACCTCAGGCCCAATGTCCGGTGTTCCCACCCAGTGTCCTGTAATCCCCCACACCCAATGTCCCGTACTCCTACGGAGGTCGTGGGTGACTGCGCAGTCACTAAATTATCTGTTAGGCCTGTTGGTGCACATATATTGGAATACCTTCCGAGCACTCCGATGCTCGGGCCTGCCACACTCTTCTCAAAGGGTCAGACGTGCGATGCATCCGTCTGATCCTATCCAGGTACTTCTCCAGGACCCCAACGAGGGTCCCACCGCTTTACGGGAACACAACCGTCTCACGGCAACAGCAACCGAATCACGGGAACAGCAACCGCCGCTATCCCTATCTCTTCCTAACTAACCCTAACGTGACAGGAACCCTAACCTAGGGCCTGTCCCTGATGAACCGTAACCTGGGATGGCTTGGGGGAAATCTCCTAGGGCCTGTGGAGTAATAACCTGCCCCACTCCCCTAGCTACCCACGTCCCTAATCCTCCCTAACCACTAGCTACTCGCTACTCCTAACAGCCTGCAGCAGACACACAGCTCTCACCGTCAGCCTGCAGACTTTCACACACGCTGCACACACTGCGCCCAGCACATGCAGCGACACACACACACAGCTGCAATCGTACACAGCCACCTGAATCCCGCAGCAAATCCACTGCACACACTTTGTGCCTATTTGCCAGTGCGCACAGCACTACCCGCTGTGGCACTGCCAAACCTGCACCTTTCACACCTAAGGGTGACCTCCTTATCTAGGGCCGTCCCTCTTCAGTTACCCCCTGCCCAAACAGGGAATTGGGGCCTGCCTGGGGACCTAAGGAGAACCCTTACCTGGTGCAGGAGCCACTCGCTCCCTACACCCTTCCTTCTCCTTCCTCTGCCTCTTCCTGACTGACTCCTGCAAAGCCCGGGAAATGTATCTCTTTTCCCGGGCTGAGCTTCCTCCAGCCCTATTGGCCACTATCAGACACCTGGTGCCTGTCTCCCTATGCCTCCTGGGAATTGTAGTTCCCAGGGGGCTGCCTAAGCATTGGAGCCGCGTGCGCACTTGCCTGGCGCATGTGCGAACTCCTAATGTCCGCCACAACCTCCCTCTACCCTGTCCTGCCCTCGCGCGATCTCTCCCTAGCCTTCCCTGCGCTTGCCGCCTACTGCGCATGCGCGAACTAACGCGCAATGGCGGCGCCCTCTCCTTCAGCCGCCGAGCCGGTGGCAACGCGATCGCGGCCTTAGCGACGGCCCGATCGCGTCCCCGGCAACCGTCCTGCACCGCAATACCTCGCGCTGCTCCCTGCACTGGCCCCCACCCTCGCGAAGTGCCGGCGGGTCCGTCGCAGCCTCCGGCGGCACCCGCTACCACACGGCACTCGCGGAGGGGGGCCAGAAAGTGTAAATTTACCTCGGGGCTACACTTGTATAGCACTGCTAGTTTTACATAGCACTTTACAGAGACATTTTGCAGGAACAGGGCCCTGCGGAGCTTAGGTGTGTATGTATGTGTGTGTATGATATAGATATATATGCACACACACATGTGCACATGCGCACACACACATACATGCGCACACGTATACATACGCACACATATATATGCGCACACATATACACACACAAACATGCGCACACGCACACATACATGCGCACACGCACACATACATGCGCACACACACATACATGCGCACATATACACGCACACATACATGCGCACATATACACGCACATAAACATGCGCACACGCACACATAAACATGCGCACACGCACACATATACATACACACTGTGTGTGCGCATGTTTATGTGTGTATATATTTATGGTATTGCTTGACCTGAGGAAGAGAGGAAAACTCTTGAAAGCTTGTCCCATGACACAAATTGTTGGTCCAAATAAAAAAAGGTATCAACAAATACTGAAGAACTCATATATTCTGGTGTGTATGTATGTATGTATGTATGTATGTATGTATGTATGTATATATATATATTTATATATACTGTATGTATATATGTATATGTATGTATGGATATATAGTGAAGATCAGCAGCCGGCAGCGACAGAGGACAGCAGTTGGTGGCGGAGGGAGAAGAGGACCATGTGAATGGAGCAGGAGCGGGACAGGAGGGCGGTAGGGAGGAGTTACGCTGTAGCAGCGGCAGACACCGGAAGTCAGAGAATACTTCTGTCAGACCGCTGGTGTGTGTGAGTGTGTGTGTGTGTGTATACACACACACACCCACATCTCTATCTAGACAAATCACCCAAAAATCTACTCGCCCCAGTCCCACCTTTTAAAAAAAGAAATGGAATAAATTCCTAGTAAGAACTAATAACATTTGTTTTTGACATAACTGTTTATTTATTGTATTATATTTATACTTTACTACAATTAGTCCTTGTTACTGTACATAGTTCCTTACGTGCGTATGTGTAAGGGAAAATATTGGATTACCTCACTAATCTAGTAAAAAAAGCCAGATATAATTGAGTGAGGGAGAGGGTGGGTGGGTGAGGGAGAGGGTGGGTGGGTGAGGGAGAGGGTGGGTGGGTGACTGGGTACTTGTGGTGACACACTAATATATATATATATATATATATATATATATATATATATATATTTATATATATATATATGCAAATACAACTGTATGCTCATCTGCATGTCTTAGGCAGGTCTGCAACCCCGCCTTTCCCCATTATCACCCAGCATACAGCACTTCCACTGCAGCAAGGGATTCTGGGAAATAACATGCAAATGAGCACACAGTGTCACTTTTTGCCTCAAAAACCATTTTTAACATGGTTACCTATAGGCTTAAGCTTGCTGCATGGTCACAGCTTTGAGCACAGCCAGGGCTAAGGTGTGTAACGGGTATTCCCTATGAATACCGCCGCTACTACCTGCTGTGCAACCTGTGTGGCTCTCAGGAGCCTAAGCCTCCACTTGGGGAACCTGGGGTACATACATATCATACATCTCTAGGTGCAACGCCTCCACCTGGGAGGGATCCCAACGGAGTGGGAGGAGGCCCTCACAGGAAACAACCACACAACACGAACGAATATAAAACAGGACTGGCTTTACTGCATGGAAACACATATATCACGCAATAACATCATAACATCATCATGCGCCACGGCGGGCGCTAACCACACTGGGTGTCACGGCGGACACTAACCACACTAGGCGTCACGGCGGACGCTACCACCTCTAGGCGTCACGGCGGACGCTATCACCTCTAGGCGTCACGGCGGACGCTACCACCTCTAGGCGTCACGGCGGACGCTATCACCTCTAGGCGTCACGGCGGACGCTACCACCCACAATGTGACCCCACCCTGTGTCCAGTAACCCCCACCCAACTGTCTCGTACTCCCAGAGTCAAATACCACTGTGCATATGTGTGTGTGACTGCGCAGCCACTATGTTTGGTAATAGGCCTGGTTGGTACACGTGAGTTGCAGGTTACCTGCCCGGGCTCCAGCCACGGGTACCGCGATATCAATCCGCACGATCCGACGTTGTCCTCCACACCGCGTGGGTTGAAAGTCCAGCGCGAACAATGTCTCTCCTAGTCTTAGGGTCTTTGGTGGTGTTCTGAGCCCAGAACCCACCTCGCAGGGCCGCACGGCTTCAGCACTGTGTCCCTGACTACTTGACCAAATAATGGGGCAGTGTCCCTATCTAGGGCCTGTCCCTAAGCTCCACAAGCTATTAGGTGGCTCAGGACCTAACTGGGACCTTGGGGGCTGCTGGCCTATGCAGAGGGTCACTGACCCCTGCATCCACCTCTTACCCCTAGCTGGTCTGGATCCTGACTGCCTGCGTGCTGCCAAAACCCCGCGAAATGTATCTAACTGGGAGCAGGGGAATCCGGCCTTCCGATTGGCTCCCTGGCATCATGTGTCTCTGGCCCTGTGCACCCTGGGGGCTGGCAGACTCATCTGGCGCATGCGCGAGCTATCCTGGGGCCTCCCGCGCTGTGTTCTACCACTGCGCATGCGCAACAGCCCTAACATGGCGGCGCCCTGCTTCCCGAGCCGCCGGGCCGGTGGCAACGCGATCGCGGCCTTAGCGACGGCCCGATCGCGTCCCCGGCAACCGGCCTGCTCGCCGCTCGCGTCCCTAGCTACCAGGGATCGATCTCTCTCTCTGCGCACCGGCCCCCCCTCACTCCCTCGCACACAGCGTCTGGCGAGAAGGGAGGAGGGGGTCAGCCATGACAGGGGGGACTTGGCTACATCCTCCCCCTGGTGAAATTCCAACGTCCTCGCTTGGACCACATAACTTCCCAACAATGTACACAAATTATATAATAAAAATGCAGTAAAACATATAACTTAGCACAGGTAACTCTAAACGAGATTGCATAATTCGTTGAGCATCACAATCACAGACTGTATCTTACTACGAGAACACTGCTGAGCCTCATAATGGGGTGCCCCCATTTGATCGTAAGTAACCCTAGTTGGCGGGTACCTAGCTCGTTGACTCCGTCGGAGTTGTTCTTCGGCAACTCCCTCGGGGGAGTAATAAGCATAGTCCTGAGGCCTAGCCTCTTCCCTTGAGGGGAGAAATGTCTCTGAGGGTACAAAACACGGGCTCTGTGGATCCAAATGCTGGCCTGTTGGTGCCACCTTAGGGGCCCTTTACCCGTAGCACCTTCGGGAGATGCCCCTTCTGCGGGATGGTCCCTTTGAGAGGGTCCCTCCATAGGGTCTTCCGGAGTTTCAGAGTGAGTCTCGTTAGTTACAGTCTCTTGACCCACTTCTGATAGATCGAACTCACCGTTGAGCGGTGTGGCCTGTAGTTCCTCTTCTTCTTCTCCCACTTGGGGGATGGGGAGAAGGTGATTACGATGCCAAACCTTTACCCGGCCATCGGTGTCTCTGATGCGATAAACCGGGAGGCCAGGCATCTGTGACTCCACCTCATATACGCCATCTCTCCACCGGTCCGCCAGTTTATGTTTTCCGGGGATTCCCAAATTACGAAGTAACACTGCATCGCCAGGACGTAACTCTCGATACTTGACTTTATTGTCATAACGTCTCTTGTTACCAGCATTCAGTTTGGCTGTAGACTTCTCAGCCTGTTGGTAAGCTTGTTGCAGACTGTCTTTTAGCCTTTGCACGTACTTAAAATGAGTGGTATTGAATATCCCGTCCGTGGATACTCGGAGACGCACATCTACTGGAAGTCTGGCCTCCCGCCCAAACATGAGGAAGTACGGGGAGAACCCCGTGGACTCATGGCGAGTACAGTTATACGCGTGTACCAAAGTTTCTACATGACGACTCCATTCTGTTTTCTGCATTCCCTTCAGGGTTCCAAGCATGTCCAACAGGGTCCTGTTGAATCGTTCAGGTAAAGCATCTCCTTCAGGGTGGTACGGCGTCGTCCGGGATTTGGCGATGTTCAGCATTTTAAGTAATTCTCGGATCAGAGTACTCTCAAAATCTCGCCCTTGGTCGGAGTGAAGTCGGTTTGGAAGACCGTAGTGAACGAAGAACTTTTCCCATAGAACTTTCGCGACCGTGATAGCCTTTTGGTCTTTTGTGGGGAAGGCCTGTGCATAGCGGGTGTAATGGTCCGTGATGACCAGCACATTACCGATTCCTCGACTATCAGGTTCGATACACAGGAAGTCCATACACACCAGGTCCATTGGACCAGAACTCTTTAGATGGGCCATGGGAGCTGCTCGGGTAGGCAACGTCTTGCGTTGAACGCACCGGGAACAACGGCGGCAGTGTTGTTCCACCGCTTCCCGCATCTTGGGCCAGAAAAACCGGTCTCGGACTAGCCCAAAAGTCTTCTCTACCCCGAGATGCCCGTGGTCATCGTGTAGAGACTTCAACACCATATATCTCAAGTTTTGGGGTAGAACTAGTTGTCGCCTATCAGGGTGGTTATGATATTGGACTACCCTATAGAGCAAAAAATTATCTATCTCGAACTTGTCCACCTCACGCATGAGTAACGCGACCAGATCTCGGGGAGCACTCTTCAATAGAGCAGGGTTCTTCCGCTGAACGGCTTGTCGGATTATGCTGATCACTGGATCTCTTAATTGATAGTCTACTAAGTCTTTCCATCTTATGACTTTGTCCTGGGTTATGTTCATCCCTGCGGGGTCGCAGTAGGCAGCAGGGATCGCTTGCGACTGGCACCCTAACGAATCGGCTACTCTTAGTTCAGAGAATGCGACCTGATCATTGATGACGGCCGCTATACTACACATTGCTCGCATCCCAGGTCCAGGGATCTCTTCCCATTCATCATCATCAGGGGTGGCACTCAAACCTGGTCGTCGTGATAGAGCATCGGCCCCAATGTTCAGAGGCCCTGGCTTGTACTTCAGGGAGAATCGGTAGTTACATAGTGTCGCCAACCACCGGTGTCCGGCTGCATCCAATTTGGCGGAAGTATTGATGTACGTGAGGGGATTGTTATCGGGCCTTACCTCAAACGTAACACCATAGAGATAATCATGAAGTTTCTCCGTGATCGCCCATTTGAGAGCCAGGAACTCTAACTTGTGCACCGGATATTTCTGCTCACTGGGTGTCAGACTGCGGCTGATGTAGGCTACAGGCCGAAGACCCTCGGGGTGTTTCTGATGAAGGACAGCGCCCAGTCCATTGAGACTGGCATCCACATGCAGGACATATGGTTGTTCTGGGTCAGCATATGCAAGCACTGGTGCTTCAGTCAGGCTTTTCTTCAAATTCAGGAAGGCCCGTTCACACTCAGGCGTCCACTTATCACCAAACGGTTGACGGGCCGACGTGGCCTTTCTCCCAGTATCTTCAGGGTATATCTTCAGCAAATTGTTCAGGGGTTTAGCTCGACTAGAGTACCCTTCCACGAACCGACGGTAATACCCACAGAACCCGAGGAAGGATCGCAGTTCTGCGACATTATCGGGACGCGGCCAGTTCACCACCGCTTCTACTTTGGCTGGATCAGTAGCAATCCCCTGGGCAGACACGATGTGTCCCACGTAGGTCACTGAGGTGTGGCAAAACCTACACTTGTCGAGTGATAGCTTCAATCCTTCTTGGCCAAGACGATCTATCACCTTCAGTAGCCTCTCCTCGTGTTCTTCTAAGGTCTTCCCAAAGACAATGATATCGTCCAGGTAAACCAGGCACTCCCGAGGATTCATGTCCCCTATTGTTTTTTCCATCAACCGCTGGAAGGTAGCAGGGGCTCCGCATATACCTTGGGGCATACGCGTGAACTGGTAGAAGCCCAGGGGACAGACGAAGGCAATCTTTTCCTGATCCTCTTCACTCATGGGTACCTGGTAGTCCCCATATCGCAAATCGAGCACACTAAACCATTGGCTCCCGTTCAGAGCGTTCAGGATCTCTTCAATACGAGGGAGATTGTATTGGTCAGGTACCGTACGATTATTTAGGGTTCGATAATCGATGCACAATCTTACAGATCCATTCTTCTTCCTTACTACCACTATGGGTGATGCATAAGGACTCCGCGACTCCGCGAGTCCAGGTCAACTAACCGCTCACCTACTGCAGCGGCGTTCACCTGGGGCGTGGTTTCCACCGGGCTGACGGGATATATACTGCCCAGACTTTCTCCTACATCGATGTCCATTGGAAATGGAGAGATGTTTTGGATATACACATGGGTTCGGAGAGGAACTCGGGTCGTCCACTCTTTTACTTCAGGTATTACCCGATACCCTCTCTGGATCTCTTCCTCAGGGTCACTCTCCAGAGAGAACAGATGATCGGTCTCCTCCCGATCCGGATAACAGCACCAGACGGCCAGGCGTTTCACTCCCCCTGGTGAAATGGTCGTCAGTCCGCGTTGACAATTGTAGAGGTCCCCGTGACGCTCTAGGGCATATACTCGGTTGCACTCCTCTCTCAGTACAGGATCTAGGCGGGTATTGGCCATTGGCAATTCATTAGTCTCCTTCAAGTAGGCTCTGATTACAGCTCGTACTATATCCGTATTTGTCCCCAGGATGACCGGATACTGACACTGTCCTTGAGGCTTTGGGCACACCATTGCCTCCACACTCATGGGATGTTTCTTGCCGGTATTCAATTGAAGTATCTCCAGTTGAACGCTCACAATCCCATCGATGGGGTAATCTTCGTTGCTCAACCCCCTCACTTTCATATGTTCCGCCGACCGCAGGGGACAATGCTTCAGGTGCTGGTCGTAGAAGTGCCGGTATATTATGGTCACTTGAGACCCGGTGTCCAATAGAGCAGCAGCATAGACTCCCTCTACTACCACACGTACGATGGCCGAAGGGCCCACCTGACAGTAGCCATCTCCCCCTGGAGTTCCTTCGCCTGGGCTCAGGTCAGGAGGGGCTTCGGGAGGCGTGGGGGTGGCCTCTGTGGTTTTGGCTTCTGAGGTCTGCCTCTGACAGATCATAGCCCTGGCCGAGCTTCCTTTACGGGGCGTTTCCTTTTCTGGGGTGTCTCCATTAGGGCACTCTCTAGAGAAATGGCCTTTCTGTCCACAGGTATAGCAGACGACGTCTTTGAGGTCCAGTCGTCTTGGGTAGGTGGGGGAGGATCTCCCCGAAGCCCGCCCTTTCGTTGAGGGCGATTTGGGTGGCGCATCTTCCTCTTTGACAGGTGTCTTGGGCCGGCGAGCGGAGGCTCCCGGGGTGGCACTGGCCGGAGGATCTTTGACTTTGGTGCCTGCATGCAGCTTGGTATAGGCCTCATGCCCTTTTACGATTCCCAGAATGTCCATGAAGGTAGGGGGAGGTCCCTCCTTTAGTGAGCACCTGATCATAATCACAATGTGATGCGTGGGGATGGCCCCTCGGAGGAACTGCTTGCGCCGATATTCGTCCATCTCTGAAGATAGGATGAGGCCGCAAGTTCGCAATTTCCACAGGACCAGCTGGATGCGTTGTAGGAAGTCGGACAGGTCTTCCTTCTCCTTCTGTCTGAGAGCGTAATACTTGAACCACAGCTCGCTCTCCTCTTCCTCCTTGCCATAGATCTGGACTAACAAGTCTACCATCTGGTGAGCAGAGAGATCAGGGTCTTGGTCACGCTGTGCACTGACCATGGTGGCCGCTGGGGGTCGTAGACTTTCCAGGATTCTCTGCCGTCTGACCGTTTCAGAGCAGGGCCATTCGTCGATCACCTTGAGGGTGTGCTCCTTCCAAGAATCGATACTTTCTTCGCCTGTGGGGACAGGAACCGTCCCTGAGAACGCCTTCAATTTCCTATAATTTTGGGCTTGAGCGGACGTAGTTATCGCTTCCACTAGCTGCGGGAATGTCACTCCTAACAGGGAGCCGTCATTGTTGGAGACACTGGCTATCGCTGCTCGCTGCCTGTTAGGGGTTGGGGTAGAACTGTTCATGGACCGGTTAGTAACCGGTGATGTTGCCGGACTGCCGGCCCAACTGGTGGCCCCTTGCCTAGCATCTGAAGAGAAGGTCACTCTGGGTAGGGATATATCTGATCGGATGGGTGTACTGGCGGCCATATCTCTGTCGTCCCAACCCTCATGTCTGGGGAGGGAAGTGACGTGACTGGAAACAGTTCCCGGGTAAATTAAAGGGCACCCGTCCGGCGAAGTCTCTGGTAGATACACTACTCGTGGGCCTCTATCAGGAAGTATAGCTTGTTCAGTGGCTAGCAATAGGGTATTCTCTTGCCGGTCAATGTCATAGTGCTTGCTGATGAGGCGGGCGTCCGCCAGACCAGGTAATGTCCTTACTGCGCTGCAGACAGTAAACATGGAGACATCAGCAGGCACTCCGTCTACGGCGACCACGTGTCGCAGAA